>NC_064290.1:32716971-32912454 GCF_019186545.1 Solanum stenotomum | reverse complement strand
ACATGAAATTTTCTAGCAACTAAGGGGGTAACAAAGGAAAGGGTGGCACCCGGATCAATCAAAGTATAAACATCAAGATCAAAGATTTGCAACATACCTGTCACCATATCCGGAGTCTCATTAACACCTTGTCTACCATGCAAAGCATAAAATCGATTGTCCCTTGGGGCACCACTTTGAGAAGCACCTCTACCCAAAGGAGTAGTGTTAGCACTTCGGACCTTGTTGCGGATCTTGGGACATTCAAACCTCTTATGACCCACTTCTCCACATTCAAAGCAAGCACCCGAACCCTTCATGCAAGGACCACCATGCTTCCTCCCACACTTAGGGCATACATCCATAGAACCCACTTCACCTCCCCCTTGAGGTCTAGGAACATTAATAGCAAATCCCCGGTTGACATGAGGGTTTGCCTTGATGAAATCTAGCACCCTTAGGGAACCTATTCTCCAATCGGGCCCTCTTGGCCTCGTGCCCCCTTCTCTTCCTCAATTTCTCCTCCTCCATTTGCTCGACATAAGTCATCAACCGAGACAAATCCATATCTCCAATGAGCATAGCGGACCGACACTCCTCACTAACCAAGTCGGATACACCCATCACAAATTTGTTCATCCTCGACCTAGAGTCAGCCACTAAGTGAGGTGCATAATTGGAGAGTTGGACAAATTTGAGGGCATACTCCCTCACACTCATAGCTCCTTGCTTCAAGTTCATGAACTCCATCAAATTTGCCTCCCAAAGCTCAAGAGGGAATAACCTATTAAGGAAAGCAAGTTTAAACTCCTCCCACAACACCACATAGCCATTACCTTTCTCACCCTTCCATTGATCAAACCAAATTTGAGTAACCCCCTTGAGTTGGTAGGCCGCCAATTCCGCCTTCTCACAAGCACCAACATCCACAATGGTCAATATTTTGCATACCTCATTGATGAACTCTTGCGGGTCCTCATCCACCTTTGAACCATGGAAGATCAGAGGGTTCATTCTCATGAAATCTCTCACCCTTTCCCCCGGGGTGGTAGTTCGAGGAGCTTGGGCTCCTTGTTGCACTTGGTTAGCTACCACTTGTGCAAGCATGGTGAGTGCATCACGGAGCTCACCATTGGTGGGTGGCTCTACCGGTGATCGGGCCCGTCTTCCCCTCATGTTTGGCATGATGATCTAGCAATCCAGATGATCTAGCAATCCAAAGAACAAGCATTAGGGAGGAATCACCTTATCGCACTCGAAGCACGACATAGAACATGAAGAAGGGAAACCTTTCCTAAAACATTTTGTAGCCTCCCATTCATAGTCGTGACGCGCTTCACAACCATGATTAGGACTCTACTCAACGTGGTGTGTTGGACTCCGAGGATTTAACAACCTAGTGCTCTGAAACCAAGCTTGTCACGACCCAAGCCTAGGGCCTAGACGTGACATGGCGAATGAGGAACCCGAAGGAACCCCAAACAAGCCTCTCAAACTTGTCATCACACTTCATCGGTCGCGGAAGTACAATCAACATTAATTAACGGGAAATAGGGACTAAGGGCAAACCATTTCAAAATGACATCATAGAACAAGAGTCAAGCTCATTTACAAAATACTTGTCCAACGCACACCTCTACATACATAGATAGGACGGGGGCCATGACATACTACCGGCTCCCCTCATAGTCAAAATACAATTGCAAGCTAAAGTCTCAAAACATAGGAGTAGGAAACATAACATAGCCCTCGAATCATTGAGGACTCACCAACAAACTCGGATAAGCACCGTACTAGCCACGTGAATGGAGAGAAGGATCAAGAGTAGCTCCGGTCCCTACATGGTGACATCATGTAGGCAAAATATGCGTTAGTACTTGGAATGTACTAAGTATGCGGGGTGCAACACAACAATAGACAAGGACACAATCGAAATACAAGAAATAGTTTCATAGGCATTATGAATAACAATATGAGGATGCATGATCAAAGTGAAGTCAAAACATGTTTAAGTAAATCTATACTAATAGTAGATATCATATGTGTATGCATGATCCAACCAATCTATAACCCCAACTTAGGATGGGGGATGCCGTTCACACCCGGACACCCTGGTGGCAAGGTATAAACCCCTCACATGGTTGATGTTGGTCACACCCCAAGCATCCTAGGTGGTGAGATATAAACCTCTCACATGGTTGATGTTGGTCACACCCTAAGCATCCTAGGTAGTGAGATATGACTTGCGTCGTGCTGCGACGTAAACTAAGGCGTTGTTTGAGAGGCAACCCAAAACCACTTTCATTGCATTTTTATTTCTTGGCAAAATAATGGTGTGCTGTTTGTACAGACTGAAGTGTAGAAAAGTGTTCGAAATAGTGTATAGTGGAGAACAACAGGTCCAATCGGCGAATCACCGAAGAGGTCGGCGAAACCAACCTATCCGCCTTTTTGACATAAAAATATCTTCAAGTTGGAACCAGTCAAACTTGGCGAACTATTAAAATTATTGGTGCATCGCCAACTTTGTCGGCGATCTCGATGGAGACCGCCGTTTGGATTCCCAAGCTTACTGGAAAGCTATGTAAGAATCGGCGAGGCAAATGATTGTCGAGCGACTCGCCGAAATACTCCGCGACTTGCAGAAAGATTTCGCAATTACGACTATCGCAGAGTTGTTTGGATCTGAGCAGCATGTGAGACAAAAGGTTTAAAATTTTCAACACGGTTCACTTTGATACATCTTCATGCCTCCAACTGCACATTTGCACATTAATCTTTACATAAACCTGCATTAACTAATTTTTTTAGCATCGATTTATGCTCGAAACTTGGATTGCATTCTTAGCTATTCAAATCTCTATTGGTCATCGCAAAAGAGGGTTGTTCTTACATGAGTTTGGTCTTGATTAAATTTAACTCTTTGCACAGTTAAATTAGGATGGTTGTAAAGCATTTGAGTGAGTGGGTTGAAAATAGGCGCGTTAGGTTGCTTAACAAAGTTGTGTAGAGCTTGTTGAACCACTCAGCGGTCTGCTTAATATCCCCACCTTGCCTCCTTTTTAATGCTAAAATTGTTGAAGGTCTACAACTTGAAACAGCAGAGACAACTACTCCCAAAGTCGCAAGAAGAACCATGTTGCCCGACAGAAGAAGCAACTGCATAACCAAAATTATCCTCTGCTCCCTCTCTATTTTTTTCTATTTGTATTTTTAGATGTTTGTTATTCGCATTTGAGGACAAATGTTTTTGTTTGTGGTGGGGTGAGGCCCACACCTTTTGTGTACTACTTTTGTTTGTGTTTCGTGTATATATTTAGGTTGTTCTATTTAAAATTGTGTTATTACTACTTTTAGTGGATGTTTGATCTTGTGGCTCCTTTTATTTTTAAAATATAAAATGATTTTGACCCTTCTGAAAATTTTTGAATTTTTCGCACATTTTCGCCAGCATTTATATGCTATTGAATGTGGATGTTCCTTGGAAAATTGAAGTCTCGATTTTGATCAATACCGATTACTTGAATAATGCTTACAATCGAATGAACATAAATTTACGGCTACAATGAGGCCAAATGAAGTTGCATAGACAATATATGAACTCTTTGCATCTCGTTGTGATTAGCCATTTATCAAATCGATTCTATTGTGATGACTATTGCACACTAGCGAAAGTGTGGAGTCTTGTTTGACTTAAGTGTTTATGCCTTGTAAGATAAGCTTAGCTAGAACTATGCACGACAACACCTAGAATTTTCCATGTTGGTCCGATTGACTAAGTAAAACTTTCTCTTGATATGATCTAAGGCAACTTGGAAGAGTGTGAACCAATTTGATATAACCTCTTTTGTGACCTACCTTGTGAGCGTGTGATTCTCTTTTGAACAGCCTTTGAGCCTTATCCTTCTTTGGAAAAAACTTGATGAAAACTAGACCTTTCTTAATCCATTACCTATAATCCTCTTGAATTGTAGTTAATTGAATAGCCAACTTAGGCCAAAATCCTAAGTTGTTGCTGTGGTGAAAAAGAAAAGGGACAGTCAAGAAGTGCAAGGAAAGTCTCCTTTAACCCATGGTGTTGAGAAAACTGGAACCCCTCCATATAAAAAAATGACAAAAGAGAAAGAAAAATAAAGTTATGGAATAAAGTACCAAAGAAATAGGATTCCGAACAACCCATGGGAGACGAATAATATGACCTATGATGCACTAATGAAAATGATGAAGGAAAAAGAAAGGAGGTATTGAGAGCGCCACATTTCATGAGGATGAAAGTCACTGAGCCTAAATGACCATACATTTGCACTCAGCCCCATTACAAGCCTTGTTAAGACCTTTGTGATCTTGAGAAATTTGAAACAAATGTTGATTGGAGAATACAGGCAAACCTATGGGTGAAAGCATGCATCGTGTTCATCTTTGTGAGTGAGAGCATTGTATCTGATTCCTGAACTTTAGATTGAATATACCTTTGCGTGTGAAAATGGAATAATCATTTGTGCGAGGGCATTCGAAGGCTTTTGTTGAACTTGAACTTGCATTTGAAGCAAGTATTGCGAGTTTGATAATCTTTGGTAATGGTGTGTCACAACTTGAATCTTTTAGTACACAATTGAACCTTGCATAAGTAGATTGACTTTTGTTGTGTACATTCATAATTAAGTCTTATGTAGCACTGTTTAAGACATCCTTGTTGAACTGCTGAACTTGAGTTTTACTTGAGGACAAACAAAAGTTTAAGTTGGGGGTGTTGATCAGTCCACAAATTGGACTCATTTAGGGCTATATTTTAATAGAAATTGTGTCCTGAAATGCTTATTTTATCTCAATATCTCGTGAAAACCCTTAAGTTTCAGGTATTTGATGTTTGAAGAAAAGCATGGACACTACGTCGCAAAAAGGAACGAAAAGGCTGAAAAGAACGATGGAATCAAGGCCTGAGGATCGCTGAGTCCACTAGGAGAGTCGTCGAAGGGTCTTACTCCACCTTTTGTTCCAGTGTGCTGAGCCCGGAAAGAAATGATCAAATCGTCAAAAATGGGAGTAGTTGACGCATCACCGAGATGTTTCGCAAAGCAGTACCATGTCGCCCAATGACCCAGAGCACGATGATGCTGAAGGCTAGTACAAGATGGCGGTGAAGTACACCAAAAGGTGAATCACTGAGTTGATCGGTGATTTCGACTAACGATGCCGAAAGATCCTCTGCAGCACTAATATGTGAAAACTATAAATACTAGTTACAGTTGTAGTTTTAAGAGTCGAACAATTATTATAATTTTCATAGAGAGTAGTACTTTCTGATATTTTTGCTCTAAGCTTGTGAGGGTTTTGAAGATTAGAAGATCCAAAGGGTTTCATCTTCAAGATTTGGGTTCAGGTCTCTTGGATTCTTTAATTTTGGCCTGTATGAAGACTTAAATCTTCATACCCAGTTGAATGCAGGCTCAATTTGGTATAAATTTCTATCTCTTATACATCTGTGGCTAAAAACGCCAATTCTTGAGGTGTGATTTAGCGAATATGGGTTAAGATAATTGTTGGGTCTTGCTTGCTGATAGTTTAATCGTAGTTTAATTGTGATTTCGTTTAGTAGTTGCCGATGAAATTATTGAATTTGTAGTTGCAAATATAAGTTTATTTATGTATTTTCGGCTTGATCGAGAGAGAGGTCGTAAAACTAAGACTACTAAATTGATGGCCAGTGTAAGTGGGTCGACATGAGGTTCAGCTCGAGAGAGTGAAGCCTAGTCCCATGTCGAGACACTCAGATCGAGAGAGTGAATGGGTTAGGGCATAGGCTAGTCTTCATGCGGCAAGTGGGTGTCCGAGAGGAACGTATTTGAAACGGGGTAAGTTGCTCGAGAGAGAGCTTATCCCCTTTAAAGTCTAGCCTAGTGACAATTATTCTATGAATCTTCTATCGAAAGCTTGTATCCAATAATCTAGCTTAACCCGTATTCCAGTCACATCCCAATGGTCCCCTCTCATTACTTAGAAATCCTCATTTATTTTGATGTTTTTACTGACTAATGACAAAACCCCCCATTGTTAATTGACACTCGTGTGTCCCCCTTTTATTTACAATGTTTTTAATCGTTAATGTCTTTAACTACGACTAGTTAGAACTAAGTTTTATTTTTCTATTAATTCTCAAAACCATTCTCTTGGGAACGATCCCAACCCTTGGTTGGGTTACTATACTATTGTACGATCATAAACACTTGCATCAGAAGTTGTCTCTTGATTACACAAACATCAATGATGCCCACCTTTTGTCATTATGTTCTGTTTATATATTGGGTTTTTGAGCTATAATTGTTTTTTATACTATTTTTGTGGATGATTGAGTTTTTGGCTCCTTGTTTTTTAATTGTAAATGTTTTTTGGACCCGTCCGAAAAAAATTGTGCCACCTTTTTTTTGTGTTTGAACGTGGTTGTTCTCTTGCAAATTTGAGTATCAGTCGTGATCAATACCAATGACTTCAATAGTGCGCATAATCGAACAAAAATCAATGTGCGGATACGATGAGGTCAAGTAAGATTCCTCCAAGTAAGACTCAATTTGTCAAATAAGATTCCACCTTACGATGAACTTTTTCCATCTCGTTGTGACTAGCCAATTATCAAATTGAGTCTCTTGTGATGAACATTGCACACTTGCGAAAGTGTGGTGTCTTATTTCGCATTGGTATCAATGTATTGTTTGATGAGCTTACCGTGAACCATGTGTGATGACACCTAGAATTTGTCCCGTTGGTCCGGTGGACTAAGTGATGCAATCTCTTTATTTGATCTTAGGCAACTTTGAAGAGTGTGAAACAATTTGAGCCTTAGCCTTTTCTTGGAAGAAACTTGATGAAATTGAGAGCTTTCTTTATCCATTACCCATAATCCTCATGAATCGTGGTTTGTATGAATAGCCAACTTAGATCAAAAGCCTAAGTTAGGGGTATGGTGAAAAGAGAAGGTAAATCAAGAAGTGCAAGAAAGTCCCCTTGACCCATAGTTTTGAGAAAAATTGAACCCATCCATATATAACAAAAGAAGAGAGAAAAAAGAAGAAAAGAATGAAAAATGAAAAAAATGAAAAATTTGTGGAATAAAGTTGTGAAGGTATAAAGAAATGGGGTGTCCAACAGTCCATGGAAGATGAATAATGGAGTGACTTGTAGGCACCAATGAAAATGATAAAGAAAAGGAAAGAAAGTGTTGTTTACACAACATTTCATGAGGATTACAACTATTGAGCCTAAATGACCATACCTCTGCACTCAGCCCCGTTACAAGCCTTGAAAATACCTTTTTGATCTTGAGTGAGCTGAAACAATTGTTGGTTGGAAAATAAGGGCAAACCTATGGGTGAAATCATACATTGTGTTCATCTTTGTAAGTGTGAGTGTTGTATTTGATTCCGAAGCTTTAAATTGTTGAATCATTGTGTGTGAATAATGAATCATACTTTTGGTGTGAGGGCATTTGAGTACCGTTGTTGAGCTTGAACTTGCATTTGAAGCAAGTACTGTGAACCTGAGAATCTTTGATATTGGTGAGTCATAACTTGAATCTTTGAGTACACAATTGATTCTTGCATGAGTAAGTTGAGTCTTTTTGTGTGCATTCATGATTGAGTCTTTTGTAGCATTGTTTGACACATCCTTTTTGAACGGGTGAACTTGAGTTTTACTTGAGGACAAGCAAAAGTTTAAGTCGGGGGTGTTGATGAGTCCACGATTTAGACTCATTTAGGGCTTTATTTTTAATAGATTTAGTGTCCTAAAATGCATATTTTGTGCCAATAACTGATGTAAAGCCTTGATTTTCAGGTATTTGGATTGAGGAACAAATCATGCAAACTAATGGGCAAAAAGGGACAAGGCAACTGAAAGAACGAAGAAAAGAAGGCATGTTGATCGCCTAACACATTGGGAGAGTCGCCGAATGGCCATGGTCTCGCTTAAGTTTCATGTGTGCCAATCCCTGAAGGAGAAAATCAAGTCTGCGATAGAAAAGAGTAGTCAACGAGTAGTCGAACGGTTCCGTGATGCAGTGCTAGATCGACCAAAGGTATAGAACTTGAAGATGCTGAAGGCCAAAGCAAAAAGGCGATGGATTGACCAAAGGGCAGATTGCCGAGTGGATCAGTGATCCCGAATTGTTGTGCCGAATGGCTCTTTGCATCACACTTTTTGTCGATTATAATTATATTTTTAAATTTTTAGTTTAGCATCAGTTGTCAATTATTATCTAGCTTTCAATTGAAAATCCAGTTTTGGAAGCATAGAACTGAGAATGTTGAGACAATATTTCCTTAGCTTTGAAGATTTGTAGATTTCCATTTTTGAGAAATAGGAAGTGGGTCTTTGAGATTCTTCAATCTTGAACTTTGTAAAGATGAAATTAATCTTATAGAGTTGATGGAAACACAATTTGGTAACGATTTCTATCTTTTATGATGTCTAGCTAAAATCCCAATTCTTGAGGTGTTATTATGTGATTATGGGTTGATTTAGTTGCTGGGTACTGCTATTTGATAGTCTAAATGTTGTTTAAAAGAGATTTCATTCAGTAATTGCGGCTTAATCTAAAGGGTTGTAGTTGCAAATGCAACTCTACCTTCGTATTTTAGGCTTGCTTGAGAGAGAGGTTTTAAAACCAAGAGTACTGATTTGATGGTCTATGAGTATTGGGTTGTCATGGGTTCAGCTCGAGAGAGTGATTCGTAAACCCTTTTCGACACATTCACCTCGAGAGAGTGAATGGACTAAAGTTTACGTTGTTCTTAATTGCTGGTTATTGGTGTTAAGAGAAACCAATTTGATTCAGGGTAAATTGTTAGAGAGAAGTTTTATCCCCACTAAATTCTAGCTTACTCAGTAATTTACAACTATTTACTATTAATTGCAATCACCCATTTGTCTACCAAAGCCCATAATCAAATAACATCCTAAGAACCGTCTCTTTACCTATTATCTTCGTGTTATTTGCTGATGTAGTTGATAATTGAAACCAAAACCCCCTAGTATTTGACACTTCTGTCAACCCAAACTTGAACCATGCTTTTATTCGTAAATGTTTTTACCTAAGATTGACTTGAATATATTCATGATTTTCTATTGAATCTCAAATACGTACCACTCCCTGTGGAATTGGATCCCAACTCACTTAGTTGGGTTATATTATTGACTAACGATTGTTGGCACTTAGTATTGGATGAAGTGTCCTGATACGTTAAATCAATATTCCATTCATCTGGGGGTGACGAATATGTACCGAGATTTGAAGCGAATTTATTGGTGGCGGGCATGAAAAAGGACATAGCGGAGTTTGTGCTAAGTGTCGAAATTGCCAACAAGTAAAATATGAGCATCTAAGGCCTATAGGTTTTCTACAAAGAATGCCAATTCCGGAATGGAAGTGGGAAATGATAGCCATGGATTTTGTGGTTGGTCTTCCCAAGACTTTGGGAAAGTTTGATTATATTTAGGTAGTGGTTGATAGATTGACTAAGTCAGCCTATTTTATTACGGTAAGAATAGATTATAATGCTGAACAATTGGCTGAGGTATATGTGAGAGATATTGAGATTGCATGGGGTGCCCTTTTCTATCATCTTAGATCCTGGTACACAATTTACTTTCAAGTTTTGGAGGAAATTCAATGATGAATTGGGCACACAACTCACTTTTAGTTCAGCTTTCCATCCAAAGACTGACGGGAAGTCAGAGTGGACTATTCAAGTGTTAGAAATCATGTTGAGGGCATATGTGATTGATTTTGGAGGGCATTGGGATAATTTCTTACCTTTGTGTGAGTTCTCTTATAATAATATTTATCACTCCAACATTGATATGGCACCATTTGAGGCATTATATGGGAGGGGATGTAGATCACCCATAGGATGGTTTGAGGCTGGAGATGTGAAACCTTTGGGGGTTGATTTAGTGAAGGATGCTCAAGATAAGGCAAAGAGTATTCAAGCTAAGTTTGTAGAAGCCCGGAGTAGAGAGAAGAAGTATGCAGATCATAAGGTGAGAGACAAGACATTTCAGATTGGCGAGAATGTTCTTCTTAAGGTGTCACCAATGAAGTGGGTGATGAGGTTCGGTAAAAAGGGCAAGCTAAGTCTGCAAAACATTGGTACCTTCAAGGTTCTTGAATGTGTAGGACCGGTAGCGTATGGTTTGGCTTTACCTCCTACCCTATGAGGAGTTCATCCAGTATTTCATGTGTCCATGTTGAAGAGATATCATGGTGACAGAGACTATATCATTAAGTGGGACTCAGTTGTGTTAGACAAGGGCCTTCAATAAGAGGAGGAAATGATTAAAATTCTTGACCGTGATGTCTGTAAGCTGAGGACCAAGGAGATTAAGTCCGTGAAAGTTCAATGGAAGTATCGTCTAGTTGACAAAGCTACTTGGGAATTCGGAAAGGACATGCAAGACAAGTATCCCCAATTGTTCATCGATTCAGGTACTACTCCATTCCTTCCTTATCCTATTTTTCCTAAGTTTCGTCACTTAGGGATGAGTGATGGGTAAATTGGTAATTATTGTAACGACCCATTCCCGTCGTTATAGAAAAGCCAATGGGGGGGAATTTTGGGCCGGAAACTTTTTCGCAGTATCTTGGAATTTCCCAACCTAGTCCAGATTTGGACGAAATCGGAGTTTGTGAGGTCTAGGGAAATATGGTACAAATTGGGTGATCTAATTATGCATTTGATCACATGAGTACATAGATAAGACGTTAAGGAACCCGTATGACTTTATGGAATTTAATTCGGGCGAGTAGAACTCCTAAAATTGGTCTTAGCATGAACGAGTAGTTTCTGAGTGTCGTTGATGGAAGCTGTGTTATGAGAAGGGGGTCTTGGAATTATTATATTTTCTCACTCATTCCGTGCAAGCCGCTAAGGCAGGATTTCTCCTGCTACAGGAGGGACGCTGTAGCGGGCGGGTGCCGCCATAGCGGGGCAAATGCGACTTAAAGACGGAAATAAACCCCGAAAGCATTTATTCTGCAATTTTTGAACTTAAGAGCTAAGGAACGAACCTAGGGGATTTCTTGAAAGTTTTCCACCATTCTTGCGGCTAAAGGTAAGATTTTAACTCCCTGATTCCATTTTTTGATGCGTAGATTGTGATCTAATTAGCAATTATTGATATGCTCAAATTATACCTCCCTAAAGAAGTATGATCGATCGTTGTCAAATAAAGAACCCAACTTGTAGGTTGGGGTCGATCCCACGGGGAATATGGTTTGACTTAAACTTAAATCACTATTATATTCGTTTAGTCAACTTATTAACGAGATAAGTAAGTAAAATGAGGGGGGGGGGGGAGGGTTTGTGAAACAAATAACTGATTGTTGTTAAGAAACAAGTGATGAATATTCAAACTTTGTTGTTATCAATGAGAGAGAAACTAGGGTGTATGTGTTCTCCATAAGCTCTTAACAAAGTAATCCTAATAATAGTAATCCTTTCCTAGTGTATAACATGCAAAGTGGTAAGATATGTATCCCTAAGTGATTGGTCCTCCAAAATAAGGAATTTCAATCTGCACCTTGGTCCGGCTACGTGTGTATAATTTACTAACCCTTACCTTTACCTTAGATTAGACATCACATCAATGTATGACTTAGTTTTCACCCTCGCACCAATTGACATTAGACTATTAGATAGTATCACGCTAAATCTCTGTCGATAATTCTTTTCTTATTAACTACCTCCTTGGTCCGGCAAGTAGCGACAAGACGAGTTCTAACGCGTGCACTCGTTAAAAAGACTTTTAAACGAAAGAATTACCAATGCATGCATCAACACTTCTAAAGAATTACTTAGTTATTATTCATACGTTGTTAATCGCTCATGGTTCAAACAACCCTAATTGTGGATTTAGTTACTCATACTTGGAAGAGCACAATTCATATTTTGATAAAAAAATTTTCATGAATTTACATTTAGAATAGAAGAAACCCGAAATCTCTAATTGAAGTTCAAAGCCTAAATCTTTAGAAACCGAAATCCGGAAATAAAATTGCTCAAGTTTGCAAGTTAATTCCCAAGAAAATACCAAGAACTAAAAGTAAACAATAATGTCTAACCCCCAAAAATGAGGTTTGCATGCCTTATTTATAGAAAAACATGTCCTAAACAAAGTACGGAAAAAAACTCTCATGATGCGGCTTCAATCGATGACTTCGACCTACGGACCGTGGGTCGACTTCGGTCCGTAGGTCCTCTCCGTTAGTCAACACTTAGACTTTTCCTTGCATAGGCTGGAACCTTCCTTCTTAAATACAATCGACGGATGTGCAGTACTAGAATTTAACTTTTTTCAACCATTTGATGGATGTGCATGACGACCCGTGGGTCGACCTACGAATCGTCACTTGCATCCGTAGTTCCACACATAGTCAGAGTTCCCTGATGCTCTATCTACGCCATCCATCGAGAGACCGAGTGTAATGACCCGGGAGCACCCCCTAGCCGTTACATGCGTATTCGACCTCTCGGAGGTCTTATACAAGCCTTAGCATTCATTCAACGCATTCGGTAATAAAAACCGTAAGGAATAAGAACACTTTTTAAAACAAATCCATAATACTCATAAGATCTTTCAAATGTAAAGAAGTAGAATTTCTAAGTCTCATGTACCATCTTAGACACGAATAGAACATCTTAGGGACACGACCCTTTACAACAATAGAAAATGTAAGTCTTATACAATGTCTAAGTAGAAATACTAGAAAGATAACAACTATGTCCTCGAATATATGAGAATATACCAAGCTTCTTGAGAAGATTCAATATCCCAAGCTTCTTCAAAAGATCTCCTCACTTCCCAGCCCCTACACTTATAACAATAGAGAAATATGGAGTTAGTACAATAAGTACTAAGTATGATGACCATGCAACAAAACATGCACAACAGACATTTACAAGGAATGCATGCTTAAAACAAACCTTTTCAACCACAAGCATAAACCCACATTTCAAGTCACCATTCACAATCAAGCCCATATTCACATCATTTACAACTCAATTAATACAAGTGCACAATACTTAAACAAGATAGCAAAGTAATTCCTTAATTACCATTTAAGCCTCTATCTCAAGTCACCCTAAGCCACACTTAAGTGAATAATGAAGTGACCGCCCATACAACCTCTTCATATACACCTAAGTATTCCTAAGAGTTACCATAGACAAGGGTTTTATCATTACATTATAAAATAATAATTCAACATTCTTTTTAAAACCATTTAAGAGACACACAAACATATAGGGGACAATCACATAATAGCCCTAAGGCTTAGGGAACTCACTTGAGCGTCTTTTAAGCATACTCGTGCCATGTGTAGATAGCATCCCATACTACTACCTACACGTTGTAGAACCTATCCAATACTATAGTGCACATCCAACATGATGGAAATAGGCGTTAACCGACATAGACCACACTAGCAAGGTATGGAATCCAGAGTCTATCCTACTCCGTAGAGGTTGTTCTACTTGCCGAGGGTAGAACTAAAAGAAACCCATGTTGGCACATGGTTTAAGAGGTGTCGAAGTATGTTCATTGTGCTTAATCTCATGCTCAACTAGGCCACCATCCTAACCACATCCACTCGGTGCTTAGCCTTGGTTTCCATAGAGTATTCAATCACATATGTACTAGAGAGGGTTCCCTTTCTAGTTCAACCATCTCATAGTACCTCTTCCCAAGAAAGGCCCCATTTCTTAGTCATAGCCAATCTAGGTTCATAAGGATAGCTCATTTGATTTTCTTAGATAAGGATTCTCATGTCGTTCCGGCTTAATCCATGTCTAAGTCTATCGTTTCACTCAAAAAGGGAACATCGCCCTAAGGCCCATCCTTCAAGGTTATACATTTTCTTATGAAAGCTAGACTCATAAAAAGGCACTATGCTTAAGTCTACCAATTCAAGTCTTGGCCTAGAATTCCTCTTTTAGCATTTATAGGAAGAGCTCCATTACTAAGTCATAGCCCAGCCAAACATTCATATATATAATCAAGCTTCCCTGACACTAGACAAGATACTCAAGTCTAGCGTATGATCTACAACATCATCTTATGAAAATTGATCATAGTCCATCATCACCGCAAATCACCATTTCGAGAGAGACATGCGTTCACATTAGCATAATAACACTTTATACATTATTACATTAACACCATTAGAAAATCTTCACATTATAGCTTCACACAAACTTTACATATAGCTTCATATAGGACTTTACATATAGCCTCATATATGTATAAAAATACAACAATATAATAACATTCATATATTGCCCTTCATCGCCTCAATTCCCAATTATACCACACAAGAATAAGATATAACACTTACACCAAAGGTGGGTTCAACCTACCAACAACAATCAATTCCATAAAGAGAGTTCAAGCTTTCTTACCATAATCCAAAGCCATAGCCAATATCATCATTACTTCACCCATAAGGCTTACCACACTTAATTCTTCCATTATCAACAATTAATCATAAATAAATATTAAACAACACAAGAGATATCAATACAATTCACTTTACACATAATTCCATCAACTTTGAATTTATAGAAATAGACCCACTTCATAGCAAATTTAGGGTTTTAGTGAAAATATGGATTCTTGAAGAAAGTTCATATAAAATCATCAATTCAACTTTAATTCACCAATATAATGCTTTTGGAAACAATTTATCAATGAACCCATCTTAGAATAGAAACTAGACTTTTCGTTCTTCGAAGACTTTTGAAACCCTTTTGAATGGACTCCTTGAAAAAAAGGATAATCAAGGATCAGGGTCACCATACCTTAGACTTGATGAATCCCACAAAAAATTGATGAAGAAAGCTTGAAATCTAAAAGCCTAGGTTCCACTTCTCCGTCTTCCTTGAGTTAAGAGAGAAGAACTTTGGAATTTAATTTGGCAAAATAGAGTAAATGACTTGTTCAAAGACTTAAAACCTTATATAGTTATCATATAAACCATTTAAAATCAACACAACATAATAAACAATTAAAATGAAATTACTTAAAAACCCTTCTCTTGAGGCAGCCCGTCAGGGACCACGCCCAAATAAATGGGTCGTGAGGGGCAGCACGGCTCGTGGTGGTGCCCGTGGTCCTTGAGGCAGTGAGCCTCCCTCACTTGCCAAGCCCTCCAAGGCCAAGTAAAGTTAACGGAAACTCCCACGATCCGTGGTCAACACCACGAGTCGTGGTGATGCTCGTGAACTTGGAGGCAATGGCTTGGCTAAATGGGCTTGCAAGTTTTGCCACCAAGTGACCTTCACAGCCACTTTCACTAGCCGTGGTCATGACCACTGGCCGTGAAGTGGTCCGTGGTTATGGGGCAGTAGCTTGGCCAAGGTGGAGCAAGCCTTGTCCCCTTGGCTTGGCACATGCCTCTTCCTTAAACTATCATTTAAAAACACCTTTTTAACATAGAGTCTAGCACGTGTCTTGACGTTGACACACGAAACTCTTTTAAAAATGACTCGGGACAACCATACTCCATCAAAACACATGTGAAGCTCTAGTTCTTCCTACTTCATTTTGAGGGGAGTTACAATGTCCTCCACTTGGGAACATTCGTCCTCGAATGACACTTTAAAACATTAAGGGTAATGACTCAAGACTAGCAGCCCACAACAATCATACAATATCAATATGAAACCATTCATCAAGGAGGAAACATCAAATCCACATAACAAGCCATTACAACACCATTTCATTCAAATTTATGGAAGTAGGAATCACACCTACAACTCAACATGCCTCAAACCTTTTCCATTTCTCATTTATTTGGAGGAACTCCCTTCTCCATAGTACCTCACGCTCATAACAACATTAAAGAACACAATATGCAATTATCTCATTAAAGCAAAATCATGCCACATCAAGAATACACTTAAGCATGCTCAACTAATCAACTCTAACAAATTTTAGCAATTCACCATTTTATGCATATATGGAGAACAACAATCATGAAACTCATTTTCTTATTTAAATCAAGAACTCAATTTAAAGCATGCATCATTATAAGGAGAATATAGAAACTCATTCTTTTCCACACAAGACTCCAAAAACCATGCATCATGTTTCTACAATTCTATGACTCAAGATTGATTAGGAACAGAAGAAAGAGACAAGAATATACAAACTCACCTCAATTCATCCTTCAAAACACCATCCCCCACTTAGGAGAAACCCATCTAAACCAACACAAAACTAGATATTATGACTTACCGGCACCTTCATCCGGATTTGCTTCCTTGTTAGCTTGGAGAGCATAGAAACGATTCCTTGATTGACCATCAACACTAGGACCACTATAAGGAGCCTGCCTAGCATTCCTTCCTTTAGACACATTATTAGGACAATCTCTCACCTTGTGATCATTTTTACCACAACCATAGCAACCACTAGTGCCGGATAGACACTTCCCAAAATGCTTCTTTCCACAAGTGAAACAAGTAGGCTTAGCAATTTGAGAACCACCACCTCCTTAATGGTTAACCTTAGGAGCACTTGATAAATCTTGATTTGGAGCCCTCTTCTTAAACCTAGGTTGTCCTTGATCCTCATACCTACTCCGTTTTAAATCTTTCCTCACCCTAGTCATCTTGGACTCCTCAATAGATTGAGCATACACAACAAGCCTAGAAATGTTCATGTCACCATGGAGCATTGCCGTACGACACTCTTCTTTCACCAAGTCGGATACACCGGTAACAAATCTACTCATCTCCTCTCTAGGGTTAGACACCAAAGATGGAGCATACCTATACAACATAGAGAACTTCAAAGCATACTCCTCCACACTCATATTACCTTGCCTAAGATTAATGAACTCCTCAATTTTGCACTCCCTCTTCTCTATGGGAAAGTACTTACCCAAGAATGCTTCCTTAAATTCCTCACATTCTATAGGACCCGCTTCCTCCGGCCTATTTGCCTTCCATTGAGTGTACCAAATTTGGGCCACCTCTTTCAATTGGTATGAAGCCAATTCCGCTTTCTCTCTAGAAGATACTCCCATACCATCCACAATTTTGTAAATCTCATCCAAGAATCCTTGGGGGTCTTCTCCAATGCAAGAGCCCAAAAAGAAAAGAGGATTCATCGTCACGAAGTCTCTCAACCTTGAGGCTGCCGTACTCTCATTAGCATTCACCCTAGGCCCCACATCTCGGTTAGCTTGAGCCGTCATGGCTCGGGCTAGGGTTAGAAAAGCCGCCCTAATCTCTTCATTAGTCATGGCCGGGGGGCCACCGAAACCCCATTCTATTGATTGCCTATGGGGACTTAGTCATATTGAAGACCTTGCACACCTTGGAGAGGAACTCCCTCATCAACTACCCATTCTTTCGCTCTCCTTCGGTTAGCCCTCGTAATCATTTCCTATAAAGACAACAGACAAATTAGGAAAATGACACTTATAGACCAAACTCTAAGGCACGACGTCAAGATTAATGAAAGCAGTGAAACTTCTACTGTCCTATAGCCTCTCGCTCATAGATGTGTCGCGACTCACACCGATGAACAAGACTCTACTAAATGTGGCATATGAGACTTTGAATCCTAAGGGACAATTTCCAAAATCTTATGCTCTGATTCCAAGTTTGTAACGACCCGGGAGCACCCCCTAGCCGTTACATGTGTATTCGACCTCTTGGAGGTCTTATACAATCCTTAGCATTCATTTATCGCATTCGGTAATAAAAATCGTAAGGAATAAGAACAGTTTTTAAAACAGATCCATAATACTCATTAGGTCTTTCAAAATGTAAAGAAGTAGAATTTCTAAGTCTCATGTACCATTTTAGACACGAAGAAAACATCTTAGGGACACGGCCTATTACAACAATAGAAAATATAAGTCTTATACAATGTCTAAGTGGAAATACTAGAAACATAACAACTATGTCCTCGAATATATGAGGAGATACCAAGCTTCTTGAGAATAGTCAATATCCCAAGCTTCCTCAAAAGATCTCCTCACTTCTCAGCACCTACACTTATAACAATAGAGAAATATGGAGTTAGTACAATAAGCACCAAGTATGATGACCATGCAAGAAAACATGCACAACGGACATTTACAAGGAATTTATGCTTTTAAGACCTTCTTTAACAAACCTTTACAACCACAACCATAAACCCACATTTCAAGTCACTATTCACAATCAAGACCATATTCACATCATTTGCAACTCAATTATTACGAGTGCACAATACTTAAACAAGATAGCAAAGTAATTCCTTCATTACCATTGAAGCCTCTATCTCAAGTCACCCTAAGCCACACTTAAGTGAATAATGAATTGACCGCCCATACAACCTCTTCATATACACCTAAGTGTTCCTAAGAGTTACCATAGACAAGGGTCTTATCATTACATTATAACACACTAATTAAACATTCCTTATAAAACCATCTAAGAGACACAAAAGCATATAGGGGACAATCACATAATAGCCCTAAGGCTTAGGGAACTCACTTTAGCGACTTTTAAGCCTACTTGTGCCATGTGTAGATAACATCCCATACTACTACCTAAACGTTGTAGAACCTATCCAATACTAGAGTGTACATCCCACATGATGGAAATAGGCCTTAACCGACATAGACCACACTAGCAAGGTACGGAATCCGGAGTCTATCCTACTCCGTAGAAGTTGTTCTACTTGCCGAGGGTAGAACTAAAAGAAACCCATGTTGGCACATGGTTTAAGAGGTGTCGAAGTATGTTCATTGTGCTTAATCTCATGCGCAACTAGGCAACCATCCTAACCACATCCACTCGGTGCTTAGCCTTGGTTTCCGTAGAGTATTCAATCACATATGTACTAGAGAGGGTTCCCTTTCTAGTTCAACCATCTCATAGTACCTCTTACCAAGAAAGGCCCCATTTCTTAGTCATAGCCAATCTAGGTTCATAAGGATATCTCATTCGACTTTCTTAGATAAGGATTCTCATGTCGTTCCGGCTTAATCCATCTCTAAGTCTATCGTTTCACTCAAGAAGGGAACATCGCCCTAAGGCCCATCCTTCAAGGTTATACATTTTCTTATGAAAGCTAGACTCATAAAAAGGCACTATGCTTAAGTCTACCAATTCAAGTCTTGGCCTAGAATTCCTCTTTTAGCATTTATAGGAAGAGCTCCATTACTAAGTCATAGCCCAGCCAAACATTCATATATATAATCAAGCTTCCATGACACAAGACGAGATACTCAAGTCTAGCGTATGATCTACAACATCATCTTATGAAAACTGATCATAGTCCATCATCACCACAAATCACCATTTCGAGAGAGACATGCGTTCACATTAGCATAATAACACTTTATACATTATTACATTAACACCATTAGAAAATCTTCACATTATAGCTTCACACAAACTTTACATATAGCTTCATATAGGACTTTACATATAGCCTCATATATGTATAAAAATACAACAATATAATAACATTCATATATTGCCCTTCATCGCCTCAATTCCCAATAATACCACACAAGAATAAGATATAACACTTACACCAAAGGTGGTTTCAACCTACTAACAACAATCAATTCCATAAAGAGAGTTCAAGCTTTCTTACCATAATCCAAAGCCATAGCCAATATCATCATTACTTCACCCATAAGGCTTACCACACTTAATTTTTCCATTATCAACAATTAATCATAAATAAATATTAAACAACACAAGAGATATCAATACAATTCACTTTACACATAATTCCATCAACTTTGAATTTATAGAAATAGACCCACTTCATAGCAAATTTAGGGTTTTAGTGAAAATATGGATTCTTGAAGAAAGTTCATATAAAATCATCAATTCAACTTTAATTCACCAATATAATGCTTTTGAAAACAATTTATCAATGAACCCATCTTAGAATAGAAACTAGACTTTTCGTTCTTCGAAGACTTTTGAAACCCTTTTGAATGGACTCCTTGAAAAAAAGGATAATCAAGGATCAGGGTCACCATACCATAGACTTGATGAATCCCACAAAAATTTGATGAAGAAAGCTTGAAATCTAAAACCCTAGGTTCCACTTCTCCTTCTTCCTTGAGTTAAGAGAGAAGAACTTTGGAATTTAATTTGGCAAAATAGAGTAAATGACTTGTTAAAAGACTTAAAACCTTATATAGTTATCATATAAACCATTTAAAATGAACACAACATAATAAAAAATTAAAACGAAATTACTTAAAAACCCTTCTGTTAAGGAAGCCCGTCAGAGACCACGTCCAACTAAACGGGTCGTGAGGGGCACCACGGCTCGTGGTGTTGCCCGTGGTCCTTGAGGCAAGGAGCCTCCCTCACTTGCCAAGGCCTCCAAGGCCAAGTCAAGTTCATGGAAGCTCCCACAATCCGTGGTCAACACCACGAATCGTTGTTATGCTCGTGAACTTGGAGGCAGTGGCTTGGCTAAATGGGCTTGCAAGCTTTGCTACCAAGTGACCTTCACGGCTACTTTCACGAGCCGTGGTCATGACCACATGGCCGTTAAGTGGTTCGTGGTCATGGGGAAGTAGCTTGGCCAAGGTTGAGCAAGCCTTGTCCCCTTTTCCTCTTCCTTAAACCATCATTTAAAAACACCTGTTTAACATGGAGTCTAGCACGTGCCTTGACGTTGACTCATGAACTTTTTTAAACACGACTCAGGACAACCATACTCCATCAAGACAAAATGTGAAGCTCTAGTTCTTCCTACTTCATTTTGAGAGGCATTACACTAAGACTGGACCTACAGTCCGTAGGTCACCTCTGTGAGTGGCTCCTTCTAAAGATTTTTCAGCTGTCATTTCACAATTCCACGTTAAAGCCTGTTTCCAACAAATTTAACACGACAATATTAATTCCTAATACAATATGTCCCTTCACACACATAAATCTTAAGTGAAATGTATCAAAGATACAATAAACTCACGGTATATCAACACCCTCAACAAAAACTCGTTGTTTGTCCTCAAGAGACTCACTAAACTTTAAATGACACTTGTGCAGAAGAAGACATACAAACTCAAGCAATCACATGGCTATTTCAATACATTCTATTTTCTCGGTGCAAATATTTTCTGTTAGACACAACAAGCTAACTCATGCGGATCAAGATATGACAAAGATCGACAAATAGACACAACAACATACACTTTTTCACAATCACCAAGGTTCCAACTTTCCGACAATGTAACTAGTGCCCTCACTTCAAACGAAATCCTTTACACACAGAAGATATGAATTTTCAGTTTTAGGATCATTCAACACTCACGCTCAAAAGTGACTTCAAATATAGTTAGTGCTCAATACCATAGGCCTGCCCTTATTTTCACTGCTTAGACTCACCAAACTAGTTGATAGGATCACTATAGGAGTTTCTTAGCTTGTAACGTAGGCTCAGGGTCGGGTGCGGTACATTTGGGTACTTTTAGTGTCTTTTTGCCCTCCTTGACATTACATTGGCTTTTACCTCTTTTTGACCTATTTTTGACATCCTTTCTTTTTATTTTCTTTCCCTTGACTCCTTTTAACATGGATGTGACTTTCAACTTTGTGACTCTTCATTTTCACATTTTTTTCTTTTTCTTTCACTTTATTTTTCTTTATTTTATTCAGCACTTTTATTTCTCATCTTTTTGCTTCTTTTACTCAAAGTCACATCCTTTTCTATCTTTTCTTCTTCTCTTTTTACTAGAAAACACTTTTTGTACCCTTTTTTCTTTCGGTTTCCTCTTTCATAGCCACCCTCAACTTATGAATTTTACATTAGTTGAGGTGCATAATATCCGATGTCGTACCACGGCAAAGATTAAGGTAACTTTTGGCTTAGCCACCCTAAACTTAGGCTTTTGGCCTAAGTCAAGGTGCACATGTCCAAGGAGGGATCGGGGCCAAGACAATTATTTAAGGGAAGGTGAGTTAGGTAAAACAAAAGAGATAGTCTATTTAAGGCTCAATAATTTGGATCAAAAGGGAACATTGATTTCATTTGGTCGGATCATTTTAGGCTAAAGTTGACTAATTTGAACAAGGGGCTTTGATCACTTCCCAACTTCTAGCCTAGATCATATTAGCAGGACCAACGGGGCAAGTTCTAGAATGGCACAAACTGTCTGAACATTCAACTTTTCTCACACTCTCTTGGAACATTGTTTCACTATCAGATTATTAGATTACTCCGTACAAGTTTTATCTTAAGTCAAGAGGTCACATTAGTTCCTTATCATGTCACATTGAGATCCAGCACATTCAAATCATCAAGACTATCAATCTAGCATATTTCAACATTTTTGGAAAGGGATAATTTTTTTTCAAGCTTTTTATGACATCATGATTTTATTTTCCTACTTACTCCTATACACACATTCCTAATCATGCCGGTTCAACAGAAATTAAAACAGTTCTTGGGGGAAAAGAACACAGGCAAGAAAGCCATAAGAGATGATTATGAGTTAGGTTACTCAGACTTCGCCCTATCACTCACAATTCACAATCCATTTACCCCACCCCTAACAAAATAGACTAAAATTGTCCCCAATTAACAAAAGTAAAAATATAAAACATAGGGTGAATCAAACATGTGGTACATCGCACCGAAGACCTCTTAACAAGCGGGTGGGTCTGGTTTCCCAGAGCCAGCTGGATCAATAATCGGGTCACCCTCAGTAGTACCTGCGTCTACCATCTCAGCACCCTCAGTAGTGTTAACATCAACTCTCAATGCACCATTAGTACTGATCACGCTGCTAGAGGCACAATACCCATCTCACTTGCCCTCTGTTGTTGCCTCTCCTCATCAATGATTGATGCCATCCGGTCCACCTTATTCTCTTGGCACTCCCTTTTGCTAACTCTCCCAGCCTCAGTGTCATCAGATGTACGACTTGAGCAGAGTCGTTTCCCAGTAGTACAAGAGTAATCAGTCTGTGTCATACCATCAATGAATAATGCATTCAACACCATATCATAAATCAGTATAATCGGGGAGAACATAGGGTAGAGAAAGAAGTCTACTGATATCAACACGAAGGCTCCCTATCTCCTTGTGGAGAGTGGTCACATCAATAGTTGGGGACTGCCTCACTAGAACTCTCAACTTAAAGGCATCTAGGCTCTTATGAACGGCTTGGACCTTCTGGTCCATTATATGCTCCACCCGCTGCTCAATCCTTGCCTCGGACTCCTCTATCGCACGCTTCATCCAAGGCCTCACATGCTTAAGTAGTGTAGCCATCTGGGCCTCTAGGTTTTTGACAGGGGCTAGAGGCACGGTAACATACCCTGAGTAGGGGGTGGTTCTTTAGGAACTAGGGGACTGACTTGCAGCCGGAGATGGGGAAGCCGGGCCATCCTTTGTAGGGGCTTGAGGGGCCGGAACATGACTCTGCATCTGCTCCACATCGGCAACAAGTTCATCTCCCAATGGTGGCACCTCAACCTATGGCTCTCTGCAAGGTGCAACTATATTGGCCTTATCCTGAATCAGGCCTATATCTAGGGTCTTGGTCGCCTAAGGCAACCTAAATAACGTTTTAAGGACACTTCTTCCAATTCTAAGTGTCAACGATCGCTAGTCAGTATAAAACCTCACTAAATGAGTTAGGGTTGAATCCTACTGGGAGCGGTACGTGTTTGAGATTTAATTAGGAAGTATGAATATGGTCAAATCAACCATTGGAATAGACATTTGTAGAATAGAAACATAATTCAAATCAGAGGGTGACACGAATGTCAAATAAGGGAGTTTTGGTTTTATTTATCAAATACAAACAGCGGAAATCAATACGAAATAACAATAATGAGATGGGTTCTTGGGATGTGATTCTATTATAGGCTAATATAAAAAAGATGGTTAATTGCAACTGTTAGGAAATAACTGTATATTAGTGAGTAAGCTGAGCCATAGAAGGGATAAATTTTCTCTCAAACAATTTACCCCGAATCAAGTTGATTTCTCTCGAACATCAACAAGCAAGCAAATTAAAAACAGGTCACACCTTAGTCCATTCACTCTCTCGAGCTGAATGTGTGGAACTGGGTTTAGGATTCACTCTCTCCAGCTGAATCCACGTCGACCCAATACCTACTGACCATCAATCAATAAGATTAGTTTTAAAACCTCTCTCTCGAGCAAGACAAAAACACAAGGATAGAACTGCATTCGCAACTACAATTCTTAAATTAAACCACAATTACAGACTGAACTCACTTCCAAACATCATTTAAACTAACAATTAGCAATACCCATAAACTAAATCGCCTTATAATCACATAATCACAACCCAATAATTTGGGTTTTAATTAGACATCATAAAAAGATAAAAATCGTTACCAAATTGAGTTTCCATCAACTAGGTAAGATTGATTTCATCTTTACAATGGACTAATTTGAAGAATCTCAAAGACTCACTTCCAATTTCTCAAAAGTGAAAACTTTCATTTCTTCAAAGCTAGGGAAAACTAGAGAAAACTTGTCTGATGTCTCAATACTAAATATAATAATTATAGATCCTCTTCAGAATGAATAATCCACTAAAATAAATGTTCAAAATGGTATTTGTAGTTGCCAAAAATGTGCTGCGAAGAGCCACTCGGCAAAGTAAGTCTGGATCGTCGAGCCACTTGGCGACTCGCCCTTTGGTCAATTCAATCGCCTTTCTGACTTGTCCTTCAGCATCCTCAAGGTGTATAACTTTGGGCGATCCAACACTCCATCGCGGAAAAACTCAGCGATTCACCGACTTCTCCTTTCTTTCGCCAACTTACTTCTTTCCTTTAGGGCTTGGCACACTGGAACTTTAGGTGGTCAAGTAGCTATTCGGCGACTCACCAAATGTAATTGGCAATCACCAGGCTTGCTTTTCTTCATTCTTTCAGCTCGCTTTGTTCCTTTTTTACAAACTAGTGTCCTTGCTTTGTTCCTCAATCCATATACCAAGAAGTCAACGATTTTACATTAGTTATTGGCACAAAATAAGCACTTGAGGACACTAACTCTATACAAATAGTGCTACCTAAGACTCAATCATGAATGCATACAAAAAGACTCAACTTAATCATGTAAGGATCAATTGTACACTCAAAGGTTCAAGTTGTGACTCATCATTATCAAAGATTCTCAAGTTCACAATACTTACTTCAAATGCAAGTTCAAGCTCAACAAAGGTACTCAAATACCGTCAAACAAAAAATGATTCCATATTCACACATTTTTTCCAATCATTTATTGCTCTGGGATCACTTACAACTCTCAGACTCAGAGAGGTGAACACATGCATGACTTAACCCATAGGTTTGCCCTTATTTAAAACTCAACACTCGCTTCAACTCACTCAAGATCAAAATGGTCTTTTCAAGGCTTGTAACGGGGCTGAGTGTAAAGGTATGGTAATTTACGTTCAGTAGCTAATGTCCTCATGAAATGCGGTTTGAACATCACTTTCTATCCTTTTCTTTAGCATTTTAACCTATGCTTAAAATTCACCCAATTATTAACTTCTCAAGAAACTTCGGACACCCCATTTATTTTGCAACTTTCACAAATTTATCCCAAAACTCTTTCATTCTATTTTTATTTTTCTTCTTTTCTGTCAATCATTTTTTTACGAAGGGGTTCAATTTTTTTTTCAAAATTATGGATCAAGAGGGATTTCTTCAACTTCTTGATTTACGTTCTCTTTTCACCACACCCCCAACTTAGAATTTTTGGCCTAAGATGGCTATTCAAACAAACAACATTTCATGAGGATTATGGGTGAATGGGTAAATAAGGGTCACAATTACATCAAGTTTCTTCCAAGAAAAGGGTAAGGATCAAAGGGTGTTCAAGCAAAGTTTACACACTCACAAGGTTAGCCACAGAAAAGGTATAATGTCAAATTTTTCACTCTTTAAAATTTTTGCCTAAGATCATTTCAAGAACTTGCATCACTTCGTCAACCGGGCCAATGGGGCAAAATCTAGGTGTCATCACACATGATTCATGGCAAGCTCATCACATAAGGCATTGGCACCAATATCAAACAAGAATCCACACTTTTGCTAGCGTGCAATGTTCATCACAACAAACTCAATTCGATAATCGGCTAGTCACAACGAGATGTAAAGTGTTCACATATTGCCTATGCAACTTCATTTATCTTCATCATAGCTGCACATTCATTTTTGTTCGATTAAGAGCATTATTCAAGTCTTCGATATTGATCATGACCGACACTCAAATTTGCATAGGAACAGCCATAATCAAACACAATAAGAGGTGGCAAATTTTTTAGAAGGGTCAAAAACCATTTTCATTCAAAATACAGAGTCACAAGCTCAACCATCCACAGAACAGTGTCAAAACACAATTTATAACACAAAACCCAATATATACAACAAAATTATAAGCAGAAGTATGTATGGAAATACCTCACCCCACTATAAACAAAAAGAAATTTGTCCTCCAATGCAATAAAAGCACTAAAAATAAATAAAAATGACAGAGAGGGAGGTAAATAAGGGGTCCCATCTACATAGTCGGTCCACCTATCGGGGCATCAGTGCCCGGTGTCATATCAATAACACTCAATCCACTAGGGCCTGCCATGGATTTCTCTGTCAGTAAATGTCTAAATCACTGACTGTACAATCGTCTCTTCAAGGCAGGCAGGTGTCCATAGATGGCCTTCTCCGACACCTCTATCTGCTCCTCATCGGTCTCTGTCGCCGACTCATCAGCTGCTATGTCATCCATTTATACATCTTTGGTGATGGCCGGAGGAATCTCAAAAGTCGTCGGGGCATCCATATCATCTCCTGGCTCCAGAAGTGAAGTGAAGTCTGTGGATTTCAAGTAGTCCACATCCTTTCTCAAATCAGTGACCTCAGCTTTAAAATTCATCACCTCTGAAGTCCCCCCGGTCTACTATCACAAGTCTCAACTCTCATCGTTAGAGCGTCAATAGATGCTCGTAGGGGTGTTAGTGCAGGTAGGATAGCACTCTCGATCATCCATGGTATCACAGCCTCCAATAGAGTAGCCCTCACATCCGCTAAATGGGCTAACTGCCCCATCTTCAGGATCATAGCCTGAGTAATCCTGAAAGGCTGGTTTGTGGCAGAAGCACCAGGAGCCTGAGAGGAAGTGGAAGAAGCGGTACCTTAAGGCTCGGAAGCTGGAGTAGGAAAAGATGCCTCTGCCAGTATAGAGTCAATATCCACTTCTGGGATGCATCTAAAGGGGCTACTCTCTTCTTGTCTACCTCCTCCCGAGTGTACTTGGCCTCTATGTGCCAGATGTCAGTGGAGGATGTAGGAGTGACCTCAATATCTCTCATCTCATCATGAGGAACTCCAACACAACTCTGTAATTAAGATAGGGAAGGGAAGGGATGGTGTTGTTTGGTCCACATAGCCATCTCCTGCTCAATGATAATTCCCATATTGATTTTTTTCTTGGCTATTATGGATCCAAGACAGGCCACCTTTGGGTGGCAAAGGATGGACTTGTTCTGCGAGGACATAATAAAGTTGTTGATGAACTCAAACCAGTACCAAGCGGCAATATTCATGTCCTTCTTCTCAATGGGATCTCCTGCCTCAATCCACCTTGGGGTGGTACCAGAAATCATGGGTGCAAGCCAGCCCTTTAAGTCATCCAGGGACTGAGTAGTAGCAAAGCCCTCATATGCAAGTGTGAACCTAGAGCCCTTTCAAGTACAATATTAATCTGATCGCTACTGGACCCTACTTCCTTCCCTCGAACCATGACAAACTTCAACGATCTGAAGGCACTAGCCTTTTTCTTTCCCTTGGGTACCAACTTACTGTATGTGGTGTAGAACTCCTGGACCCATGCATGAATATAGGGGCCTCAGGGCCTGGTGAACTGCTCGAACTGGTGAAACTGGAGTCTGTCCCTCAAGGCGAAATATCTACCCACTAAGCCCTGCGTGGATAACAGGTTCTCCTCAAGAATGGTCTATAACCCATCAGCTTTTAATTTGTTGAGTAGTCGGGGATAAGAACCTTTTACTGGTGGAACTAGGACCACAGTCGGTGTCGGAGCTGGCACTGTATCTGTTGTAGGAGAGGTGGCCCCTGGAGCTCTCAATGAGTCTGGGCGAGACCTGGCACGGATCTCAACTATCCTGGACTATAGAGGCTGGTCATCATCCGGCTCGGAGAATGCAGCTCGGTAGTTAAAAAACTCTCTTTCGCAGTCGTAGTTGTGCTTCGTAACCTTAGATAAGGGCCTCTTGCCCTTGCCCTTGCCCTTGCCATCCTTGGGAGGTGTCGTCTTTCTCTTTTTAAGGGGATTTGTTGCCCCTTCATTGATCACTATGCCCCGTGCTCTTTTACGGGGCATTATGTCCAAGTTGGTTCTAGCCATATCTGCAAAAAAACATCATAGAAGGCTAGGAATAGTTCAAGTAAAATCATAGAAATCATAATGTAGACAGACTCACCAAACCGATTGGTGAGTCACCGAATCACTTTGGCGCGCCAAATCTGGCTTGCCGAAAAGATTGGCTCATAGGTTCCTAGAAAAATTGGCTGTCGGTGATGGGAGGGGCCTTTCGGTGAATCGATGACAACATTCGACAAGCACAGACAAGCCTGCCGAAAGTGACAGTGTATTTTAAGGGTAAGGGGCACATAAAGGGCAATCAAAGAAGACTTTGGGAGAGTCACCGAGTGCACTCGGTGAACTCAAGTTTCTCAGTGAAAGGTACAGAACCAAAACTCAACATTTGTAAGAAATTAAAGGCTATCGAAGGGGATTCAACGAACCACCGAGTGATTCGGCAAGCTCGACCCAGCTCGCCAAAATACCCAATGTGCCTACTTTCAATCCTGACTACAAAAATCAACCCCGCAGCCCCCGAAAACAAAATCAAACCATACTCTAACACAATTAGACTCAGACCCACAAAACCCATGCCCCCGGGCTACTCAGACTTCTCCAGGTTTGGCCAAAATTGGTCATTTGAAGACTTAAGCCCTTAAGAATGACATCAAACACTCCATCATTGGGCAATGTGCATCATTTAGCACAATTATGGGCTACTCTGACTTCACCCGACTAGACCTAACAACAATTTAGATCAATTTTAAAGCACGAAATTTGGGAAATCAACAATATAGGTAATTTAGGAAATATTTCAAATTTAAAATGGGCAAACAAGCTCACAAACACGGATTCATAGATGCCCATCACACTTAACAAAGAACAAAACAATTGCAATTGAGTAAAACCACTAATTATGAGTTTCGGGGTTCAGAAAACCAACCTTTAATGCTGATACGAGATTTTAAATGCTAGGCAGCAAACATTTCCAGCTCTGAACACATAATCAATGACTAACAAGTGGTAGAAATGCAAAAATATAGAAAAATATAGTGTGGGTGTAATCTTGGGAAGTTAAAAAGTGAGGGAATGTAAAAGAGTTTGAAATTTTAAACCTTTTGCCTTTAACATCCGTCCAGTTCTCGCCCTTTCGGTGAGATTAATTTTTCCCGCTGAGTAGGCACTTACCTCGTCGAGTTTTACAAACTCCAACCTTATAATTTCTTGAGTCCAATGGCGGTCCAAGTCGGGATCGCCGACCTTTTCGATGAGTCGCCAATTGTGCATTTTGCTCGCCAAGCACAACTTTTCAAATACATTCCCCTTTTTCACCTACACAATCCACACACGATTATTTCCAAAAACAAAAGGAAAGCAAATAAAAACTTGGGTTGCCTCCCAAGCACCACCTTAGTTAACGTCGTGGCACGACACAAGTCCTCACTCAAACTTAATTATTGGGGTTTCCCATAGTGTCCCTACGTAATCCCCCTTGTTCTCTCGGTTTAAATGAGATGAAATCTGACTTATTTGGGTCTCCAACTGCTTGATAGAGACGGAATGAGAGGTCACCGTCTGGCTAAGGGTTGATACATCTTCCTTCAACTCTTTCAAAATTTTATTAGACCCCTCAACATTGTTGAGAATACGAGAGAGCATATCCTCAGACTAGCCACCCTCAGAATCTTTAGGCTTTTGACGCTCGTGGGGAGGAACATACCTATCGTTCTCCCTATCTCTTTCCTTCCAAGTAGGGTTACAATCCCTCCACTCTCTATCACGGTCTCTCCAGCCACCATCCCTATTCCAACCATGGTTACCACCCCGCCTCACGTAGTTTGCATGATAACAACCTCATTGGTTGGCTAGGAAGTTCACTTCCTCATTGTACAACACTACAAACTTGACCTCTTCGGGGTTTACGCACCCAACACCCACAACATTGACACTCCTAGCACAAACTCCCATGACATTTTTGGACAAAATGTCAAGTTGGGTCATGATCTTTTCCATGCTTTGGTCTCTCTCTTGGTCTTTCTCAAGCTGCTCCTTTGTCAATTTAAAAGTGAGAGAGGAGACCTGATCCTCACGGGTATACCATGCCCGGTTAATTTTGGTCATACCATCCAAGAGTTGGGCTGCTATAATGTAAGGTTGTTGCATCAAACCTCCTGGAGAAGATTGGTCAGCTACTCCCTTGTTAACTGAATCATGCCTTCGGTAAAAGTATTGTAGCAAAATGTTGTCAGGTAAACCATGAGTTGGGCATTCTAGCACCAGTTTCTTGAATCTTAGCCAAGTCTCATGGATTGGCTCACCCTCTAGACGCACTTTGGATGTTGTCCCTAACTGTCATCATCTTCAAAGGAGAGAAAAATTGCACTTGAAATACGTTGACAAGCTCTTCCCACGAAGTAATGGAGTCTTTTGGCAATTTAGCCAACCACTTACACGTTTCTCCCATTAAAGAGAATTGGAACAAACTCAATCGGACCAACTCGTGGTATATGTTTTTGAAGGAGAATGGCCCGCAAACATAAACAAAGTTTCTGATATGCTCATGGGGATCCTCATGAGACAACCAACCAAACAACCCTTTCAAATGCAAGAGCTGCAACATGGTGCTTGTAATGTGGAACACAACGTTTCCTTCAGTGGGAGGTAAGTGAATGGCACCAAATCAACCCATCAGATTAGGGTCATTACCATTCGGCTCATTGACATCATTGAGATTTCTGATGTCATCTTGGTGGCCTACTTGGCTACCATTGCTTCGGTTTACACTCATATCCTCTATTTCAAAACAACAACACACAAACCACTCACCGGCATTGGAGCCATTTTGATTAACGTTTCAAGGACACTTCTTCCAATTCTAAGAGTCAATGTCGCTAGTCAGTATAAAACCTAACTAAATGAGTTGGGGTAGTATCCCACAGGTAGCGGTACATTTTTGAGAAGTAACTAGGAAGTATGAATATGGTCAAATCAGCCATAGGAATAAACATTATCGAATAAAAACATAATTCAAATCAGGGGGTAACACGAATGTCAAATAAGGGGGTTTTGGTTTTAATTATCAGCTATAAACAGCGAAAATCAATATGAAATAACAATAATGAGATGTTTTCTTGTGATGATTCGAATATAGACTAAAATAGACAAATGGGTAATTGCAACTGTTAGGAAATAACTTTATATTAGTGAGTAAGCTAAGCCATAGAGGGGATAAATTTTCTCTCAAACAATTTACCCCGAATCAAGTTTATTTCTCCCGAACATCAACAAGCAAGAAAAATAAGAACAACCCCCACCTTAATGCATTCACTCTCTCGAATTGAATGTGTTAAATGGGTTTTGGATTCACTCTCTCGAGTTGAATCCATGTCAACCTAATACACACTGACCATCAATCAATAAGCTTAGTTTAAAAACCTCTCTCTCAAGCAAACCAAAAATACAAGGGTAGAACTGCATTTGCCACTACAATTCTTAAATTAAACCACAAGTACTGACTGAACTCACTTCCAAACAATATTTAAACTCACAATTAGCAATACCAATAAACTAATAATCACATAATCACACCCCAAGAATTGGGGTTTTAGCTAGACATCATAAAAAGATAAAAACCGTTATCTAATTGAGTTTCCACTAACTCGGTAAGATTGATTTCATCTTTACAATGGTCCAATTCAAAGAATCTCAAATACCCACTTCCGATTTCTCAAAAGTGAAAAACATCAATTCTTCAATGCTAAGGAAATCTAGAGAAAACTTTTCTCAATACTCAAAATAATATTTGCAGGTCCTCTTCAAAATGAATAATCCACTAAACAATATGTTCAAAATTTTATTTATAGTCGCCAAAAATGTGCTGTGAAGAGCCACTCGGCGAAGAAAGTCGGGCTTGCCGAACCACTCGGTGACTCGCCCTTAGTTCAATTACAGCACCTTTTTGCCTTGACCTCCAGTATCCTCAAGGTTAGTAACTTTGGGCGATCCAACACTGCATCGCGAAACCACCCAACGATCCACCGACTCATTTCTTTCGCCAACTAGGTTCTTTCCTTCAGGGCTTGGCACACTGGAACATTAGGTGGTCAAGAAGCTATTCGGCGACTCGCCAAATGGACTTGGCGATCACCAGTCTTTATTTTATTTATTCTTTCAGCTCACTTTGTTCCTTTTTTGCAAACTGGTGTCCCTGTTTTGTTCCACAATCCATATACTTGGAAATCAAGGATTTTACATCAATTATTGGCACAAAATAAGCATTTAAGGACACTAACTCTATACAAGTAAAGAGCTAGATGTGTCCAAATCTCGGACTTATCACAACCTATCACAGTGCAAAACTGATACTCTAGCATCACTTCAAAGCTGGAAGATGAGGCATGAAAAAGGTAGGGTGGTGGTGACTTTGAAGACCCTCTCGTGTATCACCACATTGGGCATGCAGGAAAAGTCATCCTCCATCCCAGCAACTAAAGCTGCAACAATAACTGCTCGGTCCCATGCAAGTATATTATCTACAAGAGTAGGGGAGACGATTCCGCACCAGCAACCAGAAAAATTTGGCCACAAATGTCAGGGTGACCTTCTTGATACCCACATTTGAGGTGTCGACACACTCGGTATGCTCTCCGTCTGTACAAAGATGAGGGGCTAACCAGCGCATAAGAGACTCCCTCTAATCGGCATTTCTCTGAAATGCCCCACTCCAAATAATGTCCATGCGATAGTCAAACTCGGTTATGTTGATAGACAGAGTGTGGCCTGGATCATAGAGGATCCTGCGGAGACTGGTCTCTAATATGTTAACTGAATACCCACGTACTAGTGTAGCTGTGATTGGAGATTGGGAGGTGGACTTGGCTCGTCTGTCGATCAATCCTCTGAGGGTGGCTGCATAGGAAGCATAGTACTCCTTGACTATCTCCTCACTGAAAGACCTTGGGCTATAAGCCATCCACTCGCACATTGCCTTTGGAAAAGATCATGGATGGCGGGCATGGTGTAGAGGCTGCCTGTGAGAACCCGACGCTCCTCAGTGACAAGTAGAACCTTCTTTTCCTTCTCATTCAGAATACGGGAGTTTCTATATATCTGAAACTGGCCGCTTACACACCATCTATTTGGCTCGTTCGGATTTGCTAGAGGCTTGGAACTATGAGGCTTAGGGACATCGCCCATACTGGTGTCCTCAGAAGACGAGGGAGTGCTTACTCTGGGACTGGAGCCGAATTCGAAGCCAGTTGTGGACTTAGAGCCAGCCGGAGAACCGATCAGTGTATCCCCATCATCTGACTAGGGGAAGTGACCACATTGGAAATCACCTGCCGGGTTTGATTTTGTGTAGTGCGTGGTGCAATAGGGGATGTCCTCATAAGAGGTAGGACATAATCCCCATCCTAGTCCTCGTCCTCATCGATCAACCAAAAAGACGGTGCCACAGAATTTGATTTTCCCTTTGCAGCATATGTCGGAGCTTGTTTGGGGGCAATAGTACTTGTATAAGCTTAGTTAGTACCAACACAAGCCGATAACACACTCCGAAAAATTTTAGAACAAGAACCGAGCCAAAACCAAAACTGAAAAAAATGTTGGATAGTAGCAGCAGTGTCCATCTACGGTGGGTACCTACGCTCAAATTTGATACGCTCAAATTACACCTCCCTAAAGAAGTATAAGAGATCGTTGTCAAATAAAGAACCCAACTTGTAGGTTTGGGTCGATCCCACGGGGAATATGGTTTAGACTTAAACTTAACCACTATTATATTCGTTTAGTCAACTTATTTCCTAGAGAACTAAGTAAAGAAGGGGGGGTTGTGAAACAAATAACTGATTGTTGTTAAGTAACAAGTAAGCAAGATTCGAACTTTGTTGTTATCAATGAGTGAGAGAAACTACGGTGTATGCGTTCCCCATAAGCTCTTAACGCGGTAATCCCTAATAATAGTAATCATTTCCTAGTTTATCACATTCAAAATGGGTAAGATATGTATCCCTAAGTGATTGGTCCTCCAAATAGGGAATTTCACTCTGCACGTTGGTCTGGCTACGTGTGTATAATTTACTAACCCTTACTTTTACCTCAGATTAGATATCACATCAATGTATGGCTTAGTTTTCACCCTTGCACCAATTGACATTAGACTATTAGATAGTATCATACTAAATCTATGTTGATAATTCGTTTCTTATTAGCTACCTCTTTGGTCCGGCAAGTAGCAACAAGGCAAGTTCTAATGCGTGCACTCGTTAAAAAGACTTCTAAACAAAAGAATTACTTATGCAGGCATCAACACTATTCAAGAATTACTTAGTTATTATTCATACATTGTTAATCGCTCATGGTTCCCACAACCCTAGTTGTGGATTTAGTTACTTATGCTTGGAAGAACACAATACATATTTTGATTAAAAGAATTCATGAACGTACATTTAGAGTAGAAGAAACCCAAAATCTCCAATTGAAATTCAAAGAAAAAATCTTTATAAACCAAAATCCAGAAATCAAGTTGCTAAAGGTTGCAAGTTAATCCCAAGAAAATACCAAGAACTAAAAGTAAACAATAATGTCTAACCCCCAAAAATGAGGTTTACATCCCCTATTTATAGAAAAACATGTCCTAAACAAAAAGGAAACAAAATAAGGAAAGTAACTTTCTAGACGCTTCAATCGACGACTTCGACCTATAGACCGTGGGCCAACCTACGGTCTGTAGGTCCCCTCCATTGGTAAACACTTAGACTTTTTCTTGCGGCTGGAACCTTCACTCTCAGATACAATTAACAGACGTGCAGTACAGACTGTAGGTTGACCTACGGTCTGTTGGTCATCTTTCGTGGCTCCATACTTAGGAATCTTATCTTGTACTGGAACTTGAACTTCTTTGAACCATTAGATGGATGTGCAGGATGACTTGTGGGTCGACCTACGCTCCGTCACTTGCATCCTTAGTTCCATATATAGTCAGACTTCCCTGATGCTCCATCTATGCCACCCATCGACGCACCGTGACTGGAACTACGGTCCGTAGGTCACCTCCGTGGGTGGCTCCTTCTGCAGATTTTTCGATGTCATCTCACAATTCCACATCCAAGCCTATTTCCTGCAAATATAACACAAAAACATTAAGTCCTAATACAATGTGGCCCTAGACACACACAACTCTTAATTGAAATGTATCAAAAATACCATAAATTCATGGTATATCAATTATCAATGCAGGGGGGTTTGATCTGGGAATTATGGTGGAAAAAGCCCTAATCTGGGTATGGGGGTCAATGGTTTGATCTAGGGATGTTAGAATTTTTGGTACTTCGGGTAATTAGTTATTGTTTATTGATTCCCATAATATATTGATTGTTTGCACAACAAGAACAAGCGGAACGAATCCGCAAAGGAAAGAATCAAGTTACTTAGGAGTCGAGGTAGGTGATGATTGTGATTTCATATTGTGTGATGTATGTTTGTTCTTGCTTCATTAAAATACGTGTATTTATGTGATTGATGCATTATTGACCACCCTAGTTGTAAATGAGATAGATGAATGATGAATGTCACGAATCATGACTTGATTGTATGAATATCATAGTTGAGTTTTATTTGATGAATTGTAGTTGAAAATACAATTCTAGCCTAGTATTCTAAGCTTTCTTGAGAAAGATGTTTTAGAGTTAAAACTATCAATTGATGATTGTAGTGATTGGGATTTTGTAAACTTAGCTTGAGAAAGTGAGTCTAAATTCAAACCTACTAATCCAGCTTGAAGGAGTAGATTAATTGAGGTATTGGGTTGTTTATATGTGTTATGCTTGTCATGGTTCAAGAGAACTCACTTGATTCATGATAGTTTATTAAGAAATGGCTATTGCACCTATAGCCTAGCCTACCCAATAAGATTCAACGACTTTTACTGAATAACAATCACCCATATAGCAAAATTGATGTTGAATAGATCACATCCCCAAGGATCCCTCTCTACTTGATCACTCGTGTTTCTTAGTAGTTGTTAATTGTCACTCTAATCCCCCCAAACTGACATTAATTTTCAAAGCCTTTCCATTTATTTTAATTGTTTCGAAAATGTCTACTTCTACAATCGATTAGACCACTCATTTCACTTCGTAATTGCATTCTTTACTGTGTCACTCCCTATGGGATCGACCCCAACTCTTACTTGGGTTTATATTTGATTGCGACCACCTACACTTAGAATCAGATGAAGTGCAGTTGAGCGTTATCAATTACTCCAAGGGCCCTCAATAGGCTCAAGGCTGCTGGAGCGTGTGCTATTATTGAGGAAAGATGACTCTCCTCAAACATTTTCATGAGTGACTACTATGCAATCTGGGACACCATCAAATTTCACAAGTCGAGAAGTTCACTAGACCTAGAAATCCTTATGCTCCAGCTTGGGTAAGAGAATTTTATATTGCATCTGCACAAGTACTGCCAAAGAAGAGAAATAGTAGCCTGGAATCCCTTGGATGAAGTTGAAGTACGTGGTAAGATGGTACAATGCCATGCCGGTGCAATCAATACTACCTTATGGATGCTAGAAAATCAAGCTGACAAGTTTACTGCACATGCATTATGACCTTGATTCTTTCAAGGGTTGGTTGGCACCGCTTATTTTTGACATATCCTTACATTGGATGGTTGTCGATGCAAGAATAGAGGAGAAGGACTTGAATATCAGGACACAATATTGGTTTTGATTCATTAGTAGTAATATTATGCCATAATAGAATAATTCCATCCGTCGACATCCAAAATATGTGTTAGTTGGTACGATTATTGATATAGAGAAGATTAATGTGGGGTCAATAATTGTGGATGAGATGTTAATTACCTTTCCTAGTATTGATTACACTGCTTTGTGAAGAGGCTAGAGTTCCCTTTCAGGAGAAGACTGATGTACGGATCAACCCACTGTTCTCCAATGACATCCGTATGATTAAGGCTGATTACCTGCATGATGATGCAGCTCAGGGGAACACACCACCACAAGACAATTCGCTCGTGGTTGATCCAGTCACACTTGCTGTTGAGGCCACTCCATTCGCTCTTTCTATGAAGCAATATGGTATACCCCAGCTTTCCTCTACACCTCTTACTTTCACTACTACAGTTGCACCTTACCCCCACTCCTATCTCCCACCCCTTGAATCAAACCATGATTTGTCAAATTGGCAATTTTTCTCGGTATGAAGATGTGAGTGTTGTGAGGATTAAGAAAAAATTGCATGAGATTATTGATAGAGCTATTGAGGTTTCTTCAGCTTCACTGAGGATTAGGTTGACTCAGTGTGAGGCTTCTATTGAGGCATTGGCCTCACTACTAGGACAGAGGCTTGAGAGAAGGCTAGGGGTAATTCGACTATGCTATCTAAGATTAGGGTAAGATAGATACTCTGAGGGATGATATAAACCAGCTGAGGGCTATGGATATATTGATGTTATAGGTGATATTATCCTATGTGATGCACTTATTTCTGTGCCCCCAATTATGCCTAGTGGTGAGCTCCCCTCCCTCAGATATGGTTGTGCAGTCAAGTGAGGGTGATGTGGAGCTCGTTGATGCTATAGTTTATGATGCTTGTAATGATAGAGAAGATTATAGGAAAGATGATGATTATTTCGAGGAGATATATTTAAAGGAGATTCAAAGAGAGGAGGACAAGAAGAGGATTGCAATGACACTGACAGAGTTGCAGAACATTGAGGAGATGATGGTCTACATGACATTGTAGAGATAACTTGACAATACCTCTGCAGTTTGCACCAGTGAAGTCTCTTCACACTCCACCTTTCCTCTTATTGATGTGTCGGGCATTGATAATTCAGTTGAGCGTACATTGTTACCTCTTGTGATCACTATGTCAGGCACTGCTGGCCTAGATGATGTCACTTAATCTGAGACTCCAAATGAGAGCACACCATAGGCACATCTTATCAGGGGGACCTTTACCTCTCCTTCTGTAATCTTTTACTTATTTTGCATTGATGACACTACTTTTACTATTTTGGTATGGTGAAGGCACTTGTGCCAATATTCCCTCTTTATTGTATTTTGTTACTTTGAGTTTTATTTTTGGATGATTGTAGTATTTTGGTTATTTCTTTTATAGTGTTTTGATTAGTTTATCTCATTGTTTTATGTCTCTTTCTAAATCTTCTCTTGACTTATGAGTTTTGGACGTCAGTTTTCATTGATAGTAAATTTAGGATCAATTGTGTTCAATATCGGTGTCTTGAATAGTACTCATGATGAGAATGGTGTACAGTGTTTGTGTTGAAAGAAAGAAATCGATGTGGTTGCACTTATGAGAGATCTTTTTGACTCATGTGTTGACTAATCACACATAAGCTTTTGATTTTTTTCGAGTTGTTCTAAATGATTGTTTTTAAAGTGCCTTGTTTTGTGAGATTTTACTTGGAAGCATGTGTGTGGAATCCTACAATTTGCCTTTTTAGTCCAGCTGTCTAGCTTTGGTATGTGTCAAGAATGAACTTGGGCAGAAAATTTTGGAGGAAACCCAAATAACCATATCCTTTTTGTGACTACCTTGTGAGGTTATGCAACCATTTTGTCACCATTTGAGCCTAAACAAATTGTTGACAACCATATTGAAACCTCTTGAGCCAAATTACCCCAACTTCTCACCCAAAATTACTTTTCAAAACATTCATTTGTTTAAATAGCCAACTTAGGCCAAACTCCTAAGTTGGGGTGTGGAAAGAAAGGAGGAAGTAAAGCCAAGTGTAGGCCAAAGAAAGATGAAATGAGATTCAACTTTGAAATGTGTTGCAAAAATAAGGAACCACTTCTTATAAAAAAAGGGATTTTGATGAACAACCTTTTGAAAAGTACAATGAAGATGAAAGTTTGGAGAAATGAAAAGGGGTTTTCTAATAAAATAATTGACAAGTTGAAGTTTGAGCTCTAAAATTGAAAAGAAATGAAAAGAACTTGAGAAGAGGTGAAGATAAGTGCAACAATGCTTTCAAAAGGTGAATTCACTAAGAAAAATTGACCACACCTTAACCCTTAGCCCCATTACAAGACTAAAAGACCCTTGAGATCTTGCATGAACTAGGTTATGTATTGATGGCAAAATATGGGCAAACTTATAGGATGAAGCTTGCATGTATTTCTCTTTTGGGAGAGTGAGAGTTGTGTTGATTCCTTACTTCTTTATTGATTTGCTTTTCTAGAGGATGGAATCGTTGTTGATGTGAGGGCACTTGAATGGATTTGTTGAAACATGGTCTTGCATTAGAAAAGAAGCTATAGTAAGCTTGAGCTTGGTTTTATTATTTGAAGCTTTTTTAATCAAGATGGAGTGTATCATGTTGTTGAGTGTAGTCTTGTAATGGAACTTCCATGTTAGCTCTTATTGAGTACTGTTGTAGACACCCTTGTTGAACTAATTGTGTTCTTGATTTACTTGAGGACAAGCAAAACCTTAACTTAGGGGTGTTGATGAGTGGTAGATTTACACTCATTAAGGCCTATTTAGTTCAGCAATTAGTCTTCACAATGCCTCATTATGTCCTATTCTAATGATATTTTGATGATTTCCAGTTATGATGAATATTTGAAAGAATGGCGGATCAACCAAGGATGTCCTATTTAGGATGAGGCAAGGATGAATGTTTGAATAAATGGCCAAAAACAGGAAAAGAAGTGTAAACTCCTCATTATTGATTGCTTAACAATAAGGGAGGATCACCCAACTGGCATGACCTCGCCTAATGTAATAGTGCTCAACACTTGAATTAATTGAAGTAGGTTGACAAACTCAAAGAGGAATGACATCTTGCCGAATACAAAGGGAGAACATGCTGACCATTGCCGAAGGTGACAGTGCTTGGAGAAAAACCTAAAGTCTTAAAAGGTGATCAATGGCGGCACTCGACAATCCACCGATTGCGAAAGTTCGACTCGAACGAGCTTACTGACTGAGATTCAAATGCTTAAAACCTAAGGCAAAAGACAGAGGAGCTAAGGAGAAATTGGCGATTCACTGAATATGCTAAGCGAACCCGACTAACATTGCCGAATGGATCACGCATTGAGTTTTGGGACAAATTTTGGGAAATTTTAAATATCCCAAATGAGAAAGAAAGAAGAGGTCCAAAAGTTGTTAGAGAATTTTGAATCTTTTAAAGAGAGAAACACTTTGTGAAGAACACTTTCTAGTTTTGGGTTTTTTCAACTCTACTTTTGAAATTGATAAATTGAAATTGACTTCAAAGGGGATATTGCTATTAATTGGTTAATTTCATGTTATCCATGGCTGCTTTCATGAATTGTATAATTTCTTTACGCTTTATGATGGGTGGCTAACACCCCAAAGTCTAGGGGTTTAATTATGGGGTTGGGTGTTGATTTAATGTAGTGGTATTGTGTTATGCTTTGTTGTGTTGCTATTCATACATGGATTTGCGCTAACTATCATGGGGTTAACTTATAGGTTAAGATTGCAAACTTAATTCGTACTTCCGATCTCCGATTGATGCTCAAAAGAGATTGATTGGAGCGGGTAATTAGTCCGTACTTGCAATTTAGGTTTGGTGTTTGTAATTTTCTTGAAAATAGAGATTATGGGTTTGATTTATTTGCCCTATTTCTGCATTGAAAAAGAAAATAGTGTAAGGTATTGGTTTGTTTAATTATGTAGATGATGAGATCGAAAGGAGATTCGATGAAATGATGCTATGAGATCAAAAAAGATTAGTGTGATTGAATATGATCCAATCCGTCTATTAGTGTTCATCACTATAGAGAAACAGTTACCCCTATGTGACATCAATCTCTAATCTCTGCACCCTCTATTACTTGTTACTTGATTGAATTTCGAAAATCTTAGTTTAATTGTGACTTTTTGAAACCAAAATCCTTTCTTATAAATTTTGTGGAATCATCCAACCATTGTTCTTATTGCTACAAATGAATTGATTTACAATCTCAAGTTCTTGGTAGAATTTTTGTCTTGTATCATTCTCTATGGGATTTCACCTCGACTCTTAGTTGGGTATTTATATTGAAAACGATAACATGTTATTTTTATTTTGTTTAGAGAGTAGTTTGAGCATTATCACATAGGGTAAAATTGGCATATAGGTAGATTGTTAAAAATTTTATTTGTTGGGCAGTCTTGCATTTTGATGCTTAATTTTGGAAATTTGGCATTGGGCTAATATTACCTGTTCAACCAGCTTGTCTAGGCACACCAAGGTGATTAGGAGAATCACCGAGTAAGTCCCACATCACCATTTGATTTTGAATATGTGACTTAGGTACTGTCACTTTTGGCAGGCTTGTCTTAGCTTCTGAATCATCTTGGTGAATCACCGAGTTGGAGCTGGCATCACCCTTTATACCTGATCTTGAACTTGTTGACATTATCAATTTAGAGAGATTGTCTTAGCTCACAAAACCATCTTGGTGATTCACCGAGTGGAGCTAACACCGCCCTTCATGCCTAAGTGAAATTGATTTTGGTCCTCTCAACTTTGGTTAGCTCGTTTGAGCTCACATAACCTATTAGGGGAATCGCTTTCCCATTTGGTGAGCCTCATAAAACTTGTTTAAACTTTTTTTTTTTTGTGTAATTTTCAACTAACCTTTACTCAATGTTTGTTCGAAATGTTGTGCTTTAAAGGAAATGGCCAATACCAAAGGTCCGAGCTCTTCGAGCACCATGTCTTCTCACTACGACTCTAATTCCACTCCTCTATCTCCTCTCAAAGGGCAAAAGAGGGTGGTGATAAATGAATTTTCTAGAATATAATAAGTCACTCCGCGCACGTCTACGATTTGAGTGAAAAACAAAAGAAGGCTACAAAGGCTGATATCAGAAAGAAAAGGGCAGTTGTTGATGAAAGTACCTCTTCTCCATCAAACTCTTGTGTGGGGAGAAATGTGGCGGAGAGTCCATTGAAACCTATGGTGGAGAAAAAGGTTGTGCCCAAGAAGAAGAATGCAATTTGTTCCAAGTTACTTCAAGACCAAACCACCAGTGTGAGTGCTTCAAGGGAGCTCCCGGTCATATCTCAAAGGACCATAGACAACCTCAAAGCAACAAGGGAGTACACTATTCTAGAGGAGTGCCAGTTGTCAATAGATGGGGTGATGAGCGACTACCTCGCCATTCAGGACATGATCAAATTACACGGGTTTGAGCCATTCATAAGAGCTCGACCCCCATATGTCCTAGCAAGGGTTCCAATGTTTTATGATGTCTATGCCCAGACATTACCGAAGAAGATGAAGGATATTGTCTGGAGGTCCATAGAAGAGGTTGAAGTCTGAGGGAAGCTGGTTTAGTGTGGCTAGGCTACAATTAATGATCTTTTGGGTATAGCTGGCAACATGGAATATTTATACAAATTTTGTATGAAGTATAGTTTGGATGCTTTGAAAGGGTGGTTGGCACACTTAATCTCAAATACTACCCCTCATTGTTTAGCTGTGGGGTAATGATAGAAAAGAAAGATATCAACATAGCGACACAATTTTGGTTTGGGTTCATCAACAACAATCTCATGCCTTCTCAGAATGAGTCGATCCTTCGGCACCCGAAGGCCATCTTGGTGGGCAGTTTTATTAATTAGGAGTTGGCAAGCCCGTACTTTTCCGTTGAATTAGCAAAGACTGTGTGTTGTAGAGCTAAACCCTGAGGATGTTCCCGTCGCCAAGCCTAGAGGAATAAAATCAAAGAAAGTTAGTGAAAAAGGTAAAAACCATCACAACACAAAAAAATTATTATTCCGATAGTAACTTTTAAAGTAGGCATTTACGTTCAAGGATAGTGTTCTTTTGCCCGCTAGATTCTCCATCAATTTAAAATGAATTCACCTACACATCAAAATATTTTAAATAGTATTAACATCTCTGCCACCTCCAATAAAATTGAAAAATTTGAAAGTGATCTACAAAATTGGAATATTCCTAAAGAATACTTTTAAAAGGTTTATAAAACCGGACACTTTGATTTTATTAAAAATTATAATATTAAGAGTTATGAGTCTACTATTGTCATTAATAAAAATATTGATACTATTAAATTGTTAGTAGCTACGATATTAATAGGTATAAGAAAAATTATAAATTTCTTCATATAGGACTTGTTCAAGTAGCAGGCAAACCATAATATAGATTGGGTTTAGATGTACCCATATGTCTTCTCTTAAGATATAATAGGTTATTAAATTTTGATGATTCATTATTAGCAGTACTACAAAGTAACCTTGCCAATGGCCCGATACACTTTAATTGTTATCCTAATTATTCAATTGGCCGGGAAGGGTATGAGTAGGAGCGGCTAAGTCCCTACGCTGTCCTTGGGTGGATAGCGTCGAAACTTAAGTTGCAGTCGGTCTGATAAGTTCAGAGTTTGGTAGTTGCTATTCTTCTTCCACTTATATTCTTAGTGTTATTCCTTAAAGTTGGGTAACTGGTTAATCGCGGTATTGACGTTGGCAAGCCCGTACTTTTCCGTTGGATAAGCTCAGACTGTGTGTGTCGCAGAGCCGGACCTAGAGGGTGTTCCCGTCGCCAAACCTAGCAGAATAAAATCAAAGAAGCTTACTGAAAAAGGTAACGACAATTACTACACAAAGAATTTATTATTCTGATAGTAACCTTTAAAGTAGACATTTAAGCCCAAGGATAGTGTTTTTCTCTCCGCTAAATACTCCTTATTTTATAAAATTCCTAGTTATTCATGTCTACTCCACCATATGTAAAGGATTTAAATCATTTAATAATGACTACCATAAAAGATAATAAAATAATAAGTAAAGATACAACTTTAGTAAAATCTATCAAAAAGGTTAAGAATTCTATTGGCATGATTTGATTAGATGAACCTTTTGAAAAATATATTAATTATTTAAATAAACTTTGGATTAGTCCAGAAAATTTCATTAAAAAACAATGGTATATAGAAAGATATTCTTTATCAGAAAGATTAGCCTTTAGAGATCAATGGTTCAATGATATGATAAGATTAGAATGTAACATACAGTTTTTTAAATGGTTTGAATGCACATGAAAATTAGATGACCAAAAAGAGTTGTTAAACATGCTTGTTAATAAATGGTATACTACTAGTAACAAGGTAGTTGAATCTAAAATTTCTACTTTAGAAGAAATTAGTCTACCCGTAGACGGTAGAATTTTTACTGCCTCACCTTTTAAATTAGATATAGTCGATACTAAAGGAGATCCCGCAAATAAGGATATAAACAGAATATTACAAAAAAATAATTATAAAAATCAACTACTATATGTAGTCTCTAACCAAATTGTTGAAGCTGATAATAAATAAGTTTTTTAGGATAAACCAAGTCCTTCCTACAATCATAAAAATAAAATACTAGAGACTCGTCCAATATTTAAAATACCAGAATTTTCTAATGACAAATTTCCTAGGTTTCAAGAAAAAGTTGAAATCACGGATGATCTTATAGAAACAATTAATAAAAACACTAAAATCCGAATTAAAATTTACCAATGTTAATACCTTATCCGAAAATAATAATGATGTTAATAAATTAAGTTGTAGTTATTCTACTAAAAAGAATTATTATAAGAAACTCTCTTTTCTGGATATGCAATACGAAGAAAATGAGTTTTTATCCCATACTTCACATTCGAGAAGAGAAATAACTAAATGGAATAATGATGGACTCACAAAACATCAGATATATAATAAGTTACAAGAAATAGGAATTGCCATTACAACATATAAAATGAAAAATTTATCAGATAAACAATCAACCACTTTAATTATAACCAGGTTTACTGGCACATTAAAAAATTGGTGGGATAATTATCTCACGGAAGATAATAAGCAAAGTGTATTAAATGCTACATCTATTAACCAGTCATTAAGAATGAATCTTCAGGGCAAACCATAGAGAGTCAAATCTTGGAAGATGCCACCACTACCTTAATTAATAATATATCTAAACATTTTATTGGAGAACCTCAACTTTTTCAAGATAGAAGTCTAGAGATATTATCTAATCTATCTTACCCAAAGTTGAATGATTTTATATGGTATAAAGATGTTTTCCTCAACAAAGTTATGATTAGAAAAGACTGTAATCATGATTATTGGAAATAAAAATTTATTAGTGATCTAACAATACTTTTCGCTGAAAAAGATAGAATAAAATTAAAAGATAGGCTTGAAGGAAAAATTCCTTATGAACAATTAACCTATGGTGATATCATAAGTTTTATAAATATTACTGCATTAGAACTATGTACTGATATGAAACTTAAAAACAAATTGAGTAAATTATCAAGAAATGAGTTAGGAGATTTTTGTCAAGACTTTGGATATACAAACTTAGTTGCCCCTTCAAATGAAGTTTCTAAAAAGGTTAAACATCTCCATAAAAGTTATAAGGATAAACATGACAAACCCCATTATTATAAAAGAAAATCTAGAAAATCTAAATTAGATAATAGCAACACTTATACGTGTTGGAACTATGGAAAAATCGAACACCATGCTAGGGATTGTCGGGCCCCTAATAAAAAGAAAGATAAGATAAATAGGTTAGAACTAGAAGATGAAATTAAAAATAGATTATATTCAATTCTTGATAAGAATAAAACTAGTTCCAAAGGAAGTTCTAGTGAAGATGACCAACATAATATGATATATAGTTCTGAAAGTAATAGTTCGGCAGACTGTAGATATGAGGGTGCAATTTGCACTTGCCCAGACCACAAATTTTGCTCCAATGAGCAACTTTACCCTTGCATAATACTCCAATTCTTGAATGTGTATGAAAACTTCAATGATCTCTTTCTCAGACATGAGAGGTTGAACCCTCGCGGGATCTTTTCTCCATCTATACGCATATTCACGGTAGCTTTCAAGGGATTTCTATTTGATCGTCTCCAAAGAATATCAATCCGGAATGATCTCCACATTGTAGGCGAACTGTTCGACGAAATCCTTTGCTAAAGCATTCCAGCTAGACCACTGCTTTATCTTATTAGAGGTAAATCATTCCAATGCTTCTCCACTTAAGCATCGGCTAAAGAGACGCATTAACAAGGCTTCATTTTTTCCAACTCCTACGATCTGATCACAGTAAACTTTCAGATGAGCCAAAGGATTCCAAGTCCTCTAAAAGTGTCAAACTTTGGCACTTTGAATCCCTCCAGAAGGTCCAAATTTTGATGGACGCATAGATCTTCATAATTCAATCCAGTGACCTCTGTAGTATAACACAAATCCCTCATAGCTTTCTTGACCTCTTCCTTTATATTCCTCTTTGCCACTTCTTCCTTAGCCCTATAATCTTTTTCCTGATCCTCATGATGATCGAGTTCAAAACAATTAGCATAAGGTTCATTGTGGGTTGGGATTTTGAAAGTGTGTTTCAGAAGCAACGATCGAGCAGTGGAAAGGTTTTGGATTTTATAATGATCCTAGTATATCTGGGGAATGCTTGAGGGTTTACATTTTTGTTATGCGGATGGCGAAATGTCTGCGAATTGTTTGTATTTTGGTTTTAAGGGATAGGGAAGGTTTGAGGGTTGATATTTTGAGGATGGGGTGGTGTTTGATATGAGGTGATGGTGTTATGGGGATTGGGGTAGGTAAGTCGATAGTGGAAGGATTTTGAATAGGGTTTGAGGGTGGGGTAATGAAATGTTCTGCATATGAATTTAGCGGAGCAAAGTAGAGTAAAGGTCTTCTATCACCTGGGATGTTGGCAGTCATACTGGGATTTGGCAAATCTTTCATTTTCTCGATCTCTACCCTGAACTCAGCAATCTGTTGCATTAGTTTTGTGATCAACTCATTTTGTTCAGTGGTAGAGGAATGGACTATAGCAACTTTGGGCAGGCCAATCTCTTCACTATTGTCAATCATGGTTGCTTTTCCTTTGAGTAGACTTCAGTTAGGGAATGAATCTTTAGGAAGTTTGGATCTTGTAAAGTAAGGGTGCTCGGCCAGCTTATCAACACAGATAAGTTCTAAGTTCCCGAAAAAATAAAAATAAATCAAAAGGTAAATGTGTTAGTGTCTAAAGGTGATAAATAGTACAAGATATCACACATAGGTGCAAACACACAAGAGGTTCCTCAATTGAAGATAAACTAGCCCACTGGTATAGAGCAATAGCTAAATAATTGGGGATTTTTCTATTTGATTTTGGGATTAGTGAATCAAATAAGTTGACTTTTGTCGAGCCAAGATCCTTTTGATACTTATGATTTTTGATTGAGACAAAGTTCCAATCTCTTCGCAAGAGTTGGAAAAATATAATTTCTCAAAAATGGGGACCTAGTCTTGAAATACTGCCTATGTATCTCGCAGAGGAGAATTTAGGTCCTACATCGTTCGTCTAGCTTGAATCTCTTTTGAATTTGAGATGGAAAATGGACACTTTAATAAGAGAGGGTAAGATTTAGAACTTGAAAACGAAACTCAATTTGTTGGGAAACTAAAGACTCAATAAGTATTTGGATGCACTTTCGATAGTGACTTGATATTTACGCTTTTGAGGTTATAGAAAATTTTCAAAAAGAGTAGGTTAGGACTTATTCCAATAAAGCAACATATTCACCCAAACAGTTATAACACATAAACTGTTATTGCGCGTTTTAAATAGATATGTGACCCATTTATGCCAAGGGTAGGCCTAACGATTTGAAACATGTATATGCCATTTGAAACAATTCATTGCCTCAAAATCCAAATTTATACAAACTTTTTAAATAATATTGAATGGATTTACATAATAGGGAAAAAGGGATACAAGTAAGCACTCCCATGCAAAGGTACGATCCTAAACTATACTTCCATGGAAATTCCTTCATCATTGATTTCTTGTAATCTCCAGATAGTAGCTTAGCTCTTTCTTTGACTCGAACAAACTATTAAACTCCTATCCCCAAGGAATAATGGTTTGCTAAACAATGTATACATCTTTAAAATTTAAACATGTAAGTACGATAGTCCATTTAGGTCGTGAGCCATTTTTGACTCAAGGTGGTCTTTCTAATGGACCCAACACGCCTTGGGTGTTGGGTCATCTTGGTTCAATGCGCTAAAATGAGGGATTGGGCTTCGCTCTAGGCTAGTTGACAAAGATTAGACATTATTTGAAGCGGACCGATGACCCAAATGGACAACTTTAGCATAGGTAGTTAGTAACCGTTGACCATCCAATGGCCAACTACATTCGTCAGGGTACCCCGAGAAATAGTTTGGTTAACAAAGGATTGTGACCCACATAATCGTCCTTTATATTAAATAAAAAAAGTAGTTTGACAGAATATATGATATGCATACAATGATAATTACTATCACAATATAAACAAATAAGACATCCATATAAGGCGAAACAATTCAACATAGATTAACAAATAGTCAAAAAAAGTCAAGTCATTATGGTTTTACCTTAATTAAGTCCCTAGCGGAGTCGCCATTCTATTTACATCCCTATTCCCACAAGTTGGTTACAATAAGCCCCCAAATGAGTCAAAGGATTTTCAAATCCACTAAAAATGTTAATTTTTTGTACTTTGAAACCTTTTGGAAGCTCTAAATGTAGATGAATGCACAAATCTTCATAATTTATCCCCCACAACATATGGGGTGTAGTGAAAGTACTTCATTGCACTCATGACTTCCTCTCTAATGCTTTTCCCAACATTTCCTTTTGTAACCTCACACTCCTTCTCCTTCTTTTCATAATGATCGAGTTCAAAATGTGTGGTAAAAATAGAGTACCATTCGGGCAATATTGGAAGATGAAATGCAGTTTTTAACGGTATGCGTTGAGTAGTAGGTAGGCCGTGAAAAATTGAGTAGGAATTTGATGAATCTAAGGTAAATTCTTGAGATTGTTGGTAGTTAGATTTTGAGGAGTAGGTAATTTTTGGTGTGAGGAGATAGCATGATGTGGGTTATAGGTAGTTAGGTTGATAGCGGGAAGTTTTGAAATTGTAGTGGTGGATGAATTGTTTGTAAAATGTTCGGGTGCTAGATCTCAAGTAGGAAAATGGAGTGGAGTCCATTCGTTGTCTGGAAAAGGAGTGTTGGGAACGATATCCAGATTTGTCAAATCTCGGATCTTATTCATTTCAGCCCTCATTTCAGCAATTTGTTGGAACAATTGTGCAATCAATTTGTTCTATTCAGCAATAATATGGTTGTTCATTGTAATTTCGGTCAAATCAGTATTGTCAACATTTTGAACCACTTTTTCTTTGCCCTTTGACAAACATTGGTCGGAGAAGGAATCTTTAAGATCTTTAGACCTTGTCAAGTATGGATGTTCTTCCATTTTCTCATTTTCTCAATAAATATAAGTTTTGAGTACCTGAAAAAGAAAAATACCTCAAAAGATAAACGTGTTAGTCTATGTAGATGATAAATAATACAAAATATCACATACATGACCACAAAACCGTAAAAGTTGCTTCACATGAGGATAAAACAAGCCCACAGGTATAGAAAGGTGATTAAATAGATAGGTATTTGTCTATTTGATGTTGAGCTTAGTGAATCAAGAAAGTTAGATTATGTTGAGTCAATGTATTTTAGTATCTTTCCTCAACATACTTTTAATTTTCGATTGAGATAAAATTTTGATCTCCTTGCAAAAGTTGAAAAAAATAGAATTTCTCAAATATGGGGACCAAGCCTTGAAAGGTTGCCTACGTATCTCATAAAAGAGAATTTAGGTCATATGTAGTTTGACTAACTTGAATCTATTTCGATTTGAGATGGTGAATCCTTTTATGATATGAGAGAGTAACAATTAAAATTTGAAAGTGCAGCTCGGATTTTGTTGGGAAACTAAAGAAGGAGTGTTTGGACAAAATTTTGATAGTGACTTGATATTTGCGCTTTGCAGGTTCTAAAATTTTTTTTCAAAAGACTAGGCTAGAACATCTTCAATAACGCAACAATTTAAATAAGCAGTTATAACACATAAACAATTATTGCGCATTTTAAACAAATGTGTGATCCTTTTGTGTCAAGGGTAGGCCTAACTATTTAAAGGATATATAACGTCGTTTGAAACATTCCATTGCCCCAAAACTCAAATTTATACAAGACTTATGAATAAATTTTAATAGGGACACATAATAGGTAAAATGAGATACAAATAATATGTTCCACACAGGGGTACTATCCTAAGGTTTACCTCCATGGAAGGTCCTTCGATCTTTATTTCTTAACATCTCTGAATGGCGACACCTTTGAATGAAATGATAACTCATGAAGATCTTAATATAACAAAAGTGATCTAATTAAAATAAACTCTCAACTTTGAGGGATAATGGTTTGCCCAACGACGTATACATCCTTCAAATTTAAATGCATAAGTATGATCGTCCGTTTAGACAGTGGGCCATTTTGGACTCAAGGTGGTCTCTCTAATGGGTGTGTTGGACAATCTTAGGCCAATGCACTAATTTTCGAGATTGGGCTTCGATCTATGCTAGTTTGATTAAGACTGAGTTTTATTTGAGGTGGATAAGTGACTTAAGAGGACAACTTGGGATGGGGTAGTTAGCGACCATTGACCATCCAGTGGCCAACTACATTTGCCAGGCTACCCTGAAAAATTTTTGGTTGACTGCCGCCCACATAATCGTCCTTTAAGTAACAAATAATAAACATGTCGTTTGACAGAATTGTATGCCATGAGATGTAACAAATTATAATTTACAAAAATAGAAACAAGTAAACAATTATACAAATAGGCATTCAAATTAATATTAAGGGTAGAACCCATTTCAAATCCCCAGCAGAGTCAACATTCTGTTTTATTTAAAAAGAAATATTGTCTTAAGGGTTGATTAGAGTCACTACCTAATATTTTAAGGAAAAATAAGAAAACTAATTTTAAAAAGACTTAAAACAGAAAATCAATTGAAAATAATATAAGGGTGTTTGGGGTACATAATAACGTTTTAGGAAGAGTTTGAAAGCACCTAAAACATATGCTAACATGCGGTAATCTTGTAATAAAACTATTTGGCTAATTTATTTTTAAAAGGAAGAAGCATGCTTGACTAATTAAGAAGTAAACATTTTTAAAATTTTAAAAGCTATCTTAAAGGGGAAAGGGGAAATATTACATATATTACATAAGTAAACTATTTTTTGCAAATATTCTTAAAGTCAAGTAGAAAACATGTATTCATTTACTTTGAAATAGTTAACTCAAAGTGGTTATCCTATGGGGAATTGAATTTTGAAACATTAAAACAAAACAATAAATAGCAAATGATAACAATTAAACTAATATGTAATATAGATAATGATTGGAGAGAGATTTGGGCCCAAGTCTTGTTTTATGTCCACCTTGGCTAGTACTTGGGCCTGATTTCTGCCTTTTGGGCCAACGACTTAACACTTGGTACCTATCCTAAACTAACATATGAAAACTGATTTTTTTCTTTAGACCTTTGACCCGATTTCTACCTGTCCTAAGCTAACAAGACAATAATCAAAATAAAATGGTCTTTTGGCCCAAATATCAAAATAGATTTTGCTAGAATTTGGGGCTTTTGGCCCTATTTTTTCTAATGGATACAACGTATACCACCACTGCATATCACTGCGTATACTATTGTATACCACATGTACCCAATCCTTCTTGAACTTTTGAACACAGGTACATCGATTTTCGAGCTGTTATTCTTTTATTCTATTGGTTGGCTGGCTAGCTCAATACGACTCAACACTATGCAAGGGTGGAATCCAAAATAGACATGAGCTGGTATCACATGCAACAAAATGAGTGGATGGATTAGAACTCAAAAAAAATGTGAACTTGAAGAAGAGGATTGTTGAGTTTCATATGGCTACAATCATTATTGAGAAAATAAGTGAATAAGAATAACGCAAGTTAAACTTTTGTTATTACATATTTCATCTTTTCTGAAACAAACAAATTACTCAACTTTAAACCAAAATGAAGCAATAGAAGAGATGAACAACAAAAAAAAATGCCACAAAAGCAGCATGAAAAGACAAAAGTGAAAATTACTATAATATACACCTTAAGTTTTTAATTAATTGTACATACATATACTTGTATATAATTACAAGTGTAGTTTTAAAATTATGAGCTTAACGAATTAATTAATTTTTCGATTAAAATTAATTATGCAGTTCCCGAATTTTCTCTCTCCACTATTATAGGAATTTGTGCCTAAATTTATGGACGGTTATTTAATTACACATAGTTACTCTAATTGCCTTTAATAAATATTTATTTTTATTTTATTTTTTATGTGCTGCAATATAGGTAAGGTAAAAGTAAAAACTTTTAGTCTTTCCATCAATATTGCTTATTTTTGCACGTTAATGTCTGTAATATATTATATAAATTTATTTTATTCCTTATGTGATACATTATAAGTAAGGTAAAAGTCAAAACTTTTACTCTTTCCAATATTCTCCTTCCCTAGTTAGTCACACTTCTAGTATTCTTCCTTATCTCTTCTTCCTTCGTTTCTTCTGTTTCTCCATTTCTTCTGTTTGGTCATTCTTGCTCCATTGTTAACTTGTTTCTGTTGTTCGTCTTTGTCTTCTTAGTTTTCATATTGTTTTCGATGGATAAGACACCACGGAAGTCTCCAAGGCTTAACAAACCAGTTGTTGTCATTGACAAGCCCCCCATCAAATGTTCTAGACCTTCGTTTGAGTTGAATGCGTTAACTCAAACTCCGGTCAAAAATGGAGGAAGAGATGATAACAAAATAGTAAAAAAAGGAATATATTCTCATCAATTCCTCATCAAACAACAAGATTCAACACAAATCTCGTTTGATTCTCGATCAAAGAAAGAAGGGTAAAGAAAAACTGAATTTATTCTCATCAATTCCTTAACAAACAACAATATTAAGCTCTATCCACACATGTTACACATAAAGGATATTTTGAAAAGAAATCAGAATTGCATCTCTTTTGATCTAAATAAACTTGGACACCCATATCATTATGAATCTTCATTGGTGGAGATGGACCACTCACAACGTATTTGAGTTCTAAATAAAATATGACCCGTCCACAACCAATTGGAAAGATATAGTATTAATCAAGCCTTCATATTTGGTGTTTGCATCATACATCACTCCTTCTATATTGCAATCCACGAAATTACCTGTATAAAACTACAAATTATCAATCAGCTTCAAAAATTAGAATAATGCATTTCCTACATAAATTAAATTACACAGTTTGGTAGTTAGCCTGTTAATTGATGGTATACAAACGGGTTTTGTTCTCAAGTATTTGTCAGACCAACATTTGCACCAAAAAAAAAAACTACATAATAAATTTGAGATGCATTATGGTCTTTATAAAATCATTATTAATACTATTAATTACACCGCAGAACTTAGCCAACTCAATATTTCTTTAAACATGTTATATATATCAAATCAGGCAAATTAATTCACCATTAAATGTACCAATATATTTACAAATATGCATGCTGGCATCAAAACGACTGACGAGATCTGATTTAGTGTCTGAAAATACATTTTCACCAAATCACGTACCACAATTGGTAACTATTACTTACCAAATCACGAATCACAATTGATAACTATTACTTACCAAACTGCATGGCAAAACAGAACTACCCCAAAGTATGCAACTCAATATTTATTTAAACATGCTATATATACCAAATCAGGTAAATTATTAAATCAATTTGGTGTAAGAAATTATTTAAAAAAACACTTAACAAATCACACACAAAAAACATACCAAATCACACACCAAAACACTTACTGAATCACACACCATAATATCACACTATCACATTATCAATTACACCATATAATTAACACCAAATCACATACCACAATTTCATTGGTTTAGTTCTTCCGAACAAACACTACATAATGAACTTGATATGAAATTTGGTTTTTATATAAACTATAATACACAAGATCAATTAAAAAAAAATCATCTACACCATCTTTAAGCATTATAACCAAAATAATAATTCTTCAATTCTGATAGCTATACTATGTACACAAATATATTTTTGAAACTGATTTTTACACATGGTCAAAACATTTTGTTACCACAAAAATCAAACAAACAAATAAACCAATACACATACCAGAATTTTAAATTGAAATTGGTCTTTGTATTTGCTCTAAAAAGTAACAATAACACCATAGCACACACCAAAAAAATTGTTGATTTGTATTGTTACTATAATGCATGCAACATATCAATTAAACCAAATCACATATAATAAAAAAATTTCAAATTAGTTGTTTATATACACAGAGTAACTTACAATGGTGTAGTAATCAATTCAACATAAGGTTATAAAAAAAATCAATGAACGACTGTTTAATAACCACCAAAATTGATCTTTTATACCAGCAAAAAATAATAATTGCAATTTTTTTTTATTTAAATCAAATAATATACCAAAACGTAATATCATACCAAATACGACTACTAATATTTAAAGCTTATTCAACAATAAAATAAAATCCATCAAATCGATTACACATTCCACTACTATTAACAAAATCATACAAATTTTATATTGCACCACATAAACGTAGAATATAAACCAATGATTAATTCTTAAAAAAATTTAAAAAAATTGTAGGAAATATCAAATGTATTAAGAATCAACCATTTTATATTCAAATACCTGATGAGTCCCATTGCCTGTTGTGTTGTATTAGAATTGAAAAATTGTTAAGATCCATTTTTAATATTCAATTAGAGTAGATAGGGAGTTTTACTTTTCATAGAAACCTCTTGTAACGACCTGTTCCCGTTGTTATAGAAAAGCCAACGAGAGAAAATTTGGGGCTAGAATTTTTTTTTCATAGTATTTGGATTTTCCCAACCTTGTCCAGATTTAGACGAAATCGGAGTCAGTGAGGTGTAGAAAAATCTGGTAACATGAGTAGTTAGATAACTAGTTAAAGAATCCAAACGACTTTACATAATTGAATTCGGGTGAGTAGAACTTCCAGAATCGATCTTGGCATAAAGGGTATTTTCTGAGAGATATTAGTTAGAGCTGTGTTGTGCAATGGGAAACATGGAATTCTTGAAATAGCTATGTGTCTCGCGTAGCCCGCCTTGGCGCTGGGTTTTACCGCTCTGGCGAGGCCGCTATAGAGGGGTAACGGCCGCTGTGGCGGGCTCGACGTGAATTAAAGCCATTAATAAACCCCTAAACGACCTCATTTTGCAGTTTTTGACTTTTAGTGCTAAGGAATGAACCCCAAGTGACTCCTACTCATTTTTCACCATTCTTGAGGCTAAAGATAAGATTTGCACTCCTCGAATCAATTTTTTGATCCGTAGAACAGAATAGAATGGGTGAATATTGATGGTGGAGGGTCTGTTATGGATTCTATGGTGGAAACAACTCTAAATTGGATAATTGGGATCATGGGTTTAATCTAGGGTTCATAGAATTGTTAGTAATTCAGGTAATTAGTGATTGTTTATTAATTCCCGTATTATATTGATTGTTTGTAGACCAAGAACAAGCGAAACAAATTCGGAAAGGGAAAGATCAAGTTTCTTAGGATTTTGAGCCTATTTCAATGTAGGTGATGTTTGTGATTCTAGGATTGTGTGATCTATGTTTGTTCTTGCTTCATTATGAAACTTGTATATGTATGAATGTTGCAATGCTGATCACACTTGTTGTAAATGAGATAGATGAAACATGGTTTCCATAAAATCATAACTTAAAATGTATGATATTGATGATATACTTGTGATTGTGATTGTGGTGTGTTGAATGGATCTGTTTCCACGTTCCGATATAACTAACTTGGATAGGTTGCCACGTTCCGACATAACTATGGGATCGGTTGCGATGTTTCGGCATAAATATGGGATCGGATACCACGTTCTGGTATGCTAACTATTTGGGTTTGGGTTCAATGAAAGGACCAATGATTTGATATAAAATGTGAAGTTGTTCGTTCTTCTTATATGTTGATAATATTGTATGTGTTGATATTTATGCATGTGATTATAATGTTGTCTTGACTTGCTTATGTTGCACTGGTGGGATAGCTGTGTGATCCTACCAGTACACTATGGTTGTGTACTGATACTGCACTTGCTTTTATTTTTGTTGAGTACAGGGTATCTTCAAGCGGCTACTGACAGAGCCCGGTTAGGAGATCATTGATCATTCGAATTCAAGGGTGAGCCAATTCTTCCGGGCTGTTATGAGTTCTCTTTCATTTATGTCCACCATTTCCGGACTTAGACATTTGTTTTAGTTAGTTCATTAGTATAGGGTTGTATCCCTTCTTGTTAAGACCTGTTGAACTTTAGATGTTTTGGTACATTGACTGTCAGGTTCTAGGTTATTTCTTCTACATTGTTAGTTGTTAGACTTTTGTTAGACTTTATGTAAACTCTATTTATTTCCTTAGTATTTAATTTCTTCTGTAAGTTAAATGCCTTAGTTTTTGTTAATTGTTTGGTTTAGGTTGTAGTAGTGGTTCTCCCACCCGAGTGTTAGTGTGGGTGCCAATCACGACCGTTTGGGTCATGACAAAGTTGGTATCGGAGCCTAGGTTCGTTGATCTCGATATACCAAAATGAGTCTAATAGAATCTCGCAGAACGGTATGGGAATGCCTTTACTTTTCGTCGAAAGGCTATAGGACTTCAAGAAATCTCTCTATTTTCTGTTGTCTCCTTTCATGCTATGACTTAATTCTAATTGGTATCTGGCAATTCATATTGGTATCTAACCTTCTTCACTATTCTGTTCACAGATAGTTAATACTAGATTCTAGGGCGTTAGGTCCGTAGCTCCTATTAATGCTCCAGCTGAGAAATCTGCAGCGAGAGGTCACAGTTGAGGCAAGGGTAGAGGAAGAGCTAGGGGTAGAGGCCGTGGAAAAGTAGCACTTGCTGGAAATAGAGCTCTTGTTGAGAATGCTCTTGTGAATGAGAACTCTCCTGCGCATCATGAAAAGATTGAAGAGGAGAATTTTGATGTTGAGGATGTGGGACAAGAGGAAGAGGTGCAGGCTGAGACTACTGATGTTCCCGCCATAGACCCAGTGATAGCTCAATAGATCATGTCATTCATGAAAAGGTTTGTTGGTCTTGGAGTGCTTCCTTTTGCTCAAGAAACTCAAGCTCCTACTAATACTCCTGTAGCTAGCACTGCGCCCAAAGTGGATGGGACTGGAGGTAATGATGCTTTCTTCCATCCTTTATTGGGTTCTGTTATGACTAGTAATGAGCATGAAATGTTGACTATGTATTTGAAACTAAATCCTCCTGTGTTTCTTCCTTCTGAGAGTGAGTATGCTTATGAGTTCATAGTAAATTACTATGAGAGGCTTCATAAGTTGGGAATTGTCCATCAACATGGGGTTGAGATTGTGTCCTTTCAACTTCAAGGTGAGGCTAAGCGGTGGAAAGCTTACATGGAATGCAAATTTTCTACTTTACCTCCACTTACATGGACCCAGTTTCATGCTCTGTTCTTAGAGAAATATGTGCCTAGGACTTTGAGGGATCGCAAGAAGGATGAGTTCATGGCTTTGGAGCAAAATGGTATGACTGTGGCTGCTTATAGGGCCAAGTTACATTCTTTGTCTAGATATGCTACTCAATTGGTGACTACTGAGAACGAGATAATCCAGTTATTTATCAGGAGATTAAATTCTGAGTTGCAAGTATTATCTATTCATATGACTTCTGCAAGAAGGAACTTCAATGAGGTAACAGACTATGTTAAGAAAGTGGAGGGAGTGAGGTGAGACGGTCAAGCTAAAGCATGGTCAAAAAGGGCCAAGAACTCGGGTAACTTTCAAGGTTCTTATTCCAAAGGGTCCGGAAGGCCAACGCTTGCAGCCAAGACAATTCAGTCAGCTTTTCCCGCATTTACAAGTAGTTACTCGGAAACTCCATCTCATAATTTTCAGGATACCCAGGGAGTCGCGCCTTCAACAGGTGGCATACCATCTTTTGATTGTACTTGTTACAAATGTGGATAACCTATGCATATGAGAAGAGATTGTCCCCACCCACGTATGTTAGATTTCGTGCAACAGCAGTCTAGAGCAGTGGTACCTACGGGGAATGGTAATAATGGTAGAGGGCATCCACAAGGTGGGCGAGGAGGTAATCAACGAGGTTGTGGAGGTAGAGCAATATGGTAATGAATGTAGAGGTAATGTGCAACAAGGCAGAGAAGTGGTTGTTATGCCTTTCTGGGCAAGAATGAGGCAGAAGTGTCTGACGCGTTGATCATAGGTACTATTCTTGTCTATGACCAGATAGATAGTGTGTTATTTGATATGGGTTCTACCTATTCTTATGTATCTGTGCAATTTGCCTTAGAGTTTGACATGATTTATGATATACTTGATGCCCCTATCCATGTTTCTACCACAGTTGGAGAGTCAGTCATAGTTACCCATGTCTATCGTGCTTGTCCTATTTTGTTTATGGGTTTTCAGAATTGGGCTGATTTGGTAATTTTGGATATGACTGACTTTCACATAATCTTAGGTATGACTTGGTTGTCCCCCTATTATGTCGTACTTAATTGTAATACTAAGTCCGTAACCCTAGAAATTTTAGGAAGGGAAAAAATTAGAGTGGGAAGGGGTGTAGAAGCCTAAGCGAAATAAGATCATATCCTCCATTCGGGCTAAGAAATTGATAGGGCAGGGTTGTTTGGCTTATCTGGCCCATATTAGGGATGTTGAGATTGAGGCTCCATCCATTGGGTCTATTCCTGTGGAGTCGTAATTTATAGAAGTGTGTCCTAATGATTTGCTTGGCATGCCTCCGAATAGAGATATAGATTTTTGCATTGATTTAGAGCCTGTTACGTGTCCCATTTCTATCCCTCCATATCACATGACTTCAGCAGATTGAAGAAAGCTTAAGGCTCAAATCTAAGAACTTCTTGATAAAGGATTTATTCTCCCTAGTGCTTCCCCATGGGGTGCTCCAGTTTTGTTTGTTAAGAAAAAGGATGGTAGTATCAGAATGTGTATAGATTATTGACAATTGAATAGGGTAACTATTCTAAATAAGTATCCACTGCCTAGAATAGACGGTCATTTTGACCAATTGCAAGGTGCTTCAATTTTCTCTAAGATCGATCTATGGTCTGGCTACCATCAATTGAAAATTAGGCCTGAGAATGTGCCCAAGATGTCGTTTAGAACTCGCTATGGGCACTATGAGTTTTTTGTTATGTCTTTTGGTTTGACCAATGCACCTGCATCTTTTATGAGTTTAATGAATGGGGCGTTCAAGCCATTTCTTGATTCTTTCATCATATTCTTTATTGATGGTATCTTGGTCTATTCGAAAAGTGAGGAAGAGCATGCCAACCATCTTCGTAGTGTTTTGGGTGTTCTTGGGAAGCAAAAGCTATATGCTAAATTTTCTAAGTGTGAATTTTGGTTGAAATCAGTTGCATTTTTGGGGTATGTAGTTTCAAAAGAAAGGGTAATGGTAGATCCCCAAAAGATTGAGGCTGTTAAGAATTGGGTTAGACCTAGCTCTGTGACGGAAGTTAGGAGTTTTGTTAGGAACGCTAGCTATTTTCGTCGATTTCTGAAGAACTTTGCTGCTATCACCATGCACTTGACTAATTTGACCAAAAAGGAGATACCATTTGAATGGACTGAAAAATGTGAGGAGAGCTTTCAAAAGCTCAAGACTCTTTTAACCACCACACCTATTCTAGTATTACTGCTTGAAGGTAAAGATTTTATTGTTTATTGTGATGCTTCACATTCTAGTTTTGGTGTTGTGTTACTGCAGGATAAGAATGTTATAACTTATGTCTCGCATCAATTGAAGATGCATGAGAGGATTACCCAACACATGATTTAGAGTTGGCAGCAGTAGTGTTTGCTCTTAAGATATGGCGACATTACATCTATGGTGTTAAGTTTGAAGTGTTTACCGATCATCGTAGTTTGCAGCATCTGTTCACTCAAAAGGATTTGAATTTGAGGCAGCGAAGGTCGATGGAGTTACTTAATTATTATGATATGACTATTCAATGCCATCTAGGAAAGGCTAATGTGGTGGCAGATACTTTGAGTCGAAAAACAGTGAGTATGGGTAGTTTACCTTGCTTGAATGTATCCAAGCGACCTTTGGGTAAAGAAATTCAGACCTTAGAGTCTAAGTTCATGCGATTGGGCATCTTAGAAAGAGGTGGGGTGTTAGATAGTATTGAAGTGAGGGCCACATTCATTGAGGAGATCAAGGCCAAATAATTTGAGGATGAGATTTTGGAGGAGCTTAGGAAGAAGACTGCGAAAGGTAAGGTACAAAATACCACTCTTGATGTGGATGGTGTGCTATGTTTTAAAAGAAGAATATGTGTTCTTAGAGTAGATGACTTGATTGAGAAATTATTGGCAGAGCAGAGTCTCATGGTTCTCATGGTTCGCGATAGTCTATTCATCCGAGTATGACCAAGATGTATCGAGATTTGAATTGAATTTATTGTTGGCCGGGCATGAAAAAGGATACACAGCGAAGTTTGTGGTAAAATGTCAAAATTTTCAACAAGTGAAGTATGAACATCAAAGGCCTGCAGGTTTACTTCAAAGAATGCCGATTCCGAAATGAAAGTGGAAAAGAATAGCCATGAATTTCGTTGTTGGTCTTCCCAAGACTTTGAGGAAATTTGATTCTATTTGGGTAGTGGTTGATAGATTGACCAAGTCGGCCCATTTTATTCTGGTAAGAATAGAGTATAATGCTGAACAATTGGCTAAAGTTTATGCGTAACAAATAGTGATGTTGCATGTGGTTCCCCTCTCTATCATCTTAGATCGTGGTACCTAATTCACATCCAAGTTTTGGAGGAACTTACATGATGAATTGGGCACCCAACTCACTTTTAGTACAACCTTCCATCCACAGATAGACAGACAGTCAAAGAGGACTATTCAAGTGTTAGAAGACATGTTGAGGGCATGTGTGATTGATTTTGGAGAGCATTGGGATAAGTTCTTACCTTTATGTGAATTTTCTTATAATAATATTTATCACGCTAGCATAGATATGACACCATTTGAGGCACTCTGTGGGAGGGGATGTAGATCACCCATAGGATGGTTTGAGGCTGGCGACGTTAAACCTTTGGGGGTTGATTTAGTGAAGGATGCTCAAGATAAGGTGAGGAGTATTCGACCAAAACTTTTAGTAGCCCAGAGTAGACAAAAGAAGTATACAGATCATAAGGTAAGAGACAAGGCATTTTGATTCGGTGAAAATGTTCTTCTTAAGGTATCACCCATGAAAGGGGTGATGAGATTTGGTAAGAAGGGTAAGCTAAGTCCTAGATATATTGGTCCATTTGAAATTTTTGAATGTATGGGACCGGTAGTGTATAGATTGGTTTTACCTCCTAATTTATCAAGTGCTCATCTAGTATTTCATGTGTCCATGTTGAAAAGGTATCATGGTGAAAAGATTATATCATTATGCGGGACACAATAGTGTAAGACAACGACCTCTAATATGAAGAGGAACCGATTGCAATTCTTGATCCTGATGTGCGCAAGTTGAGGACCAAGGAGATTAAGTCAGTAAAAGTACAACGGAAGCATTGTCTAGTTTAAGAAGCTACTTGGGAAGCCGAGAGGGACATACGAGACAAGTATCCCCAATTGTTCGTCTATTCAGGTACTACTTCATCCCTTCCTTATCCTCTTTTCCCTAGGTTTTGTCTCTTGGGGATGAGTAATGGGTAAATTGGTACCTATTGTAAGGAGTTGTTCCAGTCGTTATAAAAAAGCCAACGGGAGAAAATTTGGGCTCGGAAGAACTTTTTCATAGTATTTGGATTTTCCCAACCTTGTCCAGATTTGGACGAAATCAAAGTCATCGAGGCATAGTGAAATCTAAAAACAATTGGGTGAATCATTTAAGATTTTGATTACTTGAATAGTTAGATAACTCATTAAAGAATCCACATGACTTTACATAATTGAATTCGGGTGAGTAGAACTCCCGGAATTGATCTTGGCGTAAAGGGCATTTTCTAAGTGACATTAGTTAGAGGTGTGTTGTGAAATGGAAATCTTGAATATTGAAAAAGCTCTCTGTCTCGCGTAACCCACCTTGGCGCTAGGTTATGCCTCTCTGTCGGGGCCACTACAGCGGGGTGACGGCCGCTATGGCGGGCTTGACGCTAATTAAACTCGTTCATAAACCCCTAAACGACCTCATTATGCAATTTTTGACTTTTAGAGCAAAGGAACGAACCACAGGTGACTCCTACTCATTTTTCACCATTCTTGAGGCTAAAAGTAAGATTTTCACTCCCCGAATCCGCTTTTTCGATCCATAGAATGTAATAGAATGGGTGAATATTGAAGGAGGAGGGTTTGGTTATGGATCCTATGGTGGAAACAACCATAAATTGGATAATTGGGATAATGAGTTTGATCTAGGGTTCATAGAATTGATAGTAATTCGGGTAATTAGTGATTGTTTATTGATTCCCATATTATATTGATTGTTTGTAACCAAGAACAAGCGGAACGAATCTGGAAACAAAAGGATCAAATTTCTTAGGGTTTCAAGCCTTTTTTGAAGTAGGTGATGGTTGTGATTCTATGATTGTGTGATGTATGCTTGTTTTTGCTTCATTATGATACTTGCATATGTATGAATGTTGCAATGTTGATCACACTTGTTGTAAATAAGATAGATGAATGATGGTTGCCATGAAATCATGACTTAAATGTATGATCTTGATGATATACTTGTAATTGTGATTGTGGTGTCTTGAATGGATCGGTTGCCACGTTTCGGCATAACTAACTTGGATCTGTTTCCTCGTTCTGGCATAACTAAGGGATCGGTTGCCACGTTTTGGCATAATTATGGGATCGGATACCACGTTCCGATATGCTAACTGTTTGGGTTTGGGTTCAATGAGAGGACCAAAGATTTGATATAAAATGTGAAGTTGTTCGTTATTCGTATATGTTGATAATATTGTATGTGTTGATATGTATGTATATGATTATAATGTTGTCTTGACTTGTTTATGTTGCACTAGTGGGATAGCCGCGTTATCCTACCAGTACACTGTGGTTGTGTACTGATACTGCACTTGCTCTTATTTTTGTTAAGTATAGGGCATCTTCAATCGGCTACTGACAGACCTAGCTTATGAGATCAATGATCATTCGAATTCAAGAGTGAGCCAATTTTTCTGGACTGCCATGAGTTCTCTTTCATCTATGACCACCATTTCCAGACTTTGACAAGAACATATGAAGGGGACACGTGGGGTGTTTCGAGTTCAGGAGAGTTCTTCTTCCTGTTACTCAAGACCGGGGGAGAATAAAGGTTGGAACTCCAGAAGATACGAGGAGGGTTTCCACACACGCTATCAACTGCGTGGTGGGAATCAAGGTTAGAACTATTATAGAGGAAAAGAACCAGGGAGATATTGGCATGATTGGGCTGAGCAGGATGGTCAGGAGGAGGACCATATTCACTCGTGTAAAAGCTTGAAATCTAAAGGGAGTGCAAGTAGTCCTTGGGTAAATGAGTTTTTATCACGCATACTCGACAAAGTTGAGGGCTCTGATTATCTGCTAAAAGGAATGAAAGATGACTTTTCATCATTGAACAACAATGTAAATTCTCATGCGGATGCCATCAAAATGCTAGAAGGTAAATTGACTCTGTTATCAGCTCAATTAACATCCACAACACCCATGGACCATATTGAAAGAGAGCTGGTTGTAGTTACTAGTAGCGGTAAGGTGGCGATAGGGGGTATGATGGAAGATGAGGATACTCAAAAACATGAAGAGAGACAAGGAGTAGAGGAACAAGATTTGCTTATTCAACAAGGCCTTACTAAAGAACCACAAGAGGAAGCAAATCAACAAGTTCAAGTTCCAAAAGTCATACCTCCCTTACCCAAGATACCTCCACCATTTCCCCAACCTTTGAAAAAGAAAAATGAAGATGAGAAGTTCAAATTTTTTTATCAGTATTCAAGAGCTTATCAATCAACCTTCCTCACCTTCCTCTGGTAGAAGCATTGTTGGAAATGCCGGGATACGCCAAATTCATGAAAGAGCTTGTTACAAAGAAAAGAAGCTTGGAATATGAAACGATAGAGGTGCCCCATAGTTGCCGTGCAATTATGCCAAATGATTCAATCACTAAGAAAGAAGATCATGGAGCATTCACAATCCCGTGCACAATTGGCATGCTCCAATTTGCTAAAGCCTTGTGTGACTTGGGTAACTATCAACTTGATGCCCTATGCAATTTACAAGCAATTTGGTTTGGGTGAACTAAACGTAACCACAATGAAACTCCTCATGGCTGATCGATCAATCAAGCACCCAGTCGGAATACTCAATGACATATTCGTAAAAATGGATCGGTTCATCTTTCCGGCTGATTTTGTGATTCTAGACTGTTAGATCGATGATGAAATTCCCATTATTTTTGGAATGCCTTACTTAGCTACATGGAGAGCGCTGGTGGATGTTGAAAGCGGAAAATGGAAGTTCCGTGTGAATGATGATGAGGTGACCTTCAATATCTGTAAGTCCATGAAGCAACCAAGTAACATCCATGTAGTGTCCACTGAGAATGTGATAGATAAGGCAGTGCCAAGTGTGAGTCATTTAATGCGCAATAATGAGCCACTTCAATCTGTGCTTGCTAATTATGATGAATCTAAAGTTCAGGGTTTTGAGGAAGTGGTAGCTGCTTTATCAAGATTATGAGCATATTCAAGGAATCCAATCAAATGGAATATCGATTTGAAAAATAGAGAAATCCCCCTGCTAAACCATCAACAGAAGAACCACCGAATTTGGAGTTAAAAGTCCTACCCTCTCATCTCAAATATGCCTTCTTAGGAGAGAATAATACTCTACCGGTAATTATTGCCGCCAATATGCTTGAAAGGCAAGTGAAATTGCTCATTGAAGTACTGTGGAAGCACATAAAAGCTGTTGGATGGACAATAGCCGATATAGTAGGAATTCCTCCTGTCATCTGCACTTAGAAAATTCAGCTGGACAAGGAATGCAAGCCTAGTGTGGAACATCAACATAGATTAAACCCTCCAATGTAAGAGGTGGTATAAAGGGAAATCATCAAGTGGCTGGATGTAGGGGTGATATACCCTATTGCAGATAGTAAGTGCGTAAGTCCGGTGCAATGTGTCCCAAAAAAGAGAGGAACAACCTTGGTCCCGAATACAAAAGGAGAACTTGTGCCAACAAGACCAGTAACTAGGTGGAGAGTATGTATGGAATACCAAAAGATTAACTCATGGACCGAGAAATATCATTTTTTGATGCCTTTTATAGATCAGAGGCTTGACCGGTTATCAGAAAGAGGATGGTACTGTTTCTTGGATGGATACTCCGGCTACAATCAGATCTCTATTGCACCAGAAGATCAAGAGAAAACCAGTTTTACTTGCCCTTATGGAACTTTCGCATTCAAAAGGATGCCATTCGGGCTATGTAATTTCCCAACAACATTTCAGAGTTGCATGTTGTCCATTCAGGTGAGGCCCACTTGTGTGTGCTATTTGTGATTCGTGTTTTGTATATATTTGGGTACATTCTTTTTATAGGAAATTTGCAAGATAATAGTGACTAGGCTAAGCTTTAGATGGAAATAAGTTCCCTCTCAGGCAACTTACCCCATTTCAAATAGGTTTCTCTCGGACACCCATTTGCCGCATGAAAGCCAACCTACGTCATACGCTACTAACTCTCTCGAGCTGAGTGTTAGGATATGGGACTAGGGCTCACCCTCTCGGGCTGAACCTCATGTCGACCCACTCCTTAGGCCATCAATCTAGCAGTCTTAGTTTCACGACCTCTCTCTCTCGCAAGCCGAATATACATGGGAGGTTTTGTATTTGTAACTACAAACACATTAAATTAAATCACAACTACTAGGTGAAATCATTATTAAAATACAGCTAACCTATCAGCAAGAAAAACTCAACAATAATCTCAACATATATTTACTACATCATACCCCAAGAATGGTTGTTTTTAGCCACATATCAAGAGATAAAAATTTATACCTAAATGAGCTTGCATTAAAATGTGTATGAAGAATTAAGTCTGGTTACAAACCAAAAACGAATAATCCAAGAGACCCAAGTCCAAATCTTTGGAGATGAAATCCTCTTCTTCTTCAAGTTTTCAAAACCCTCTCCAAACTTAGAGCAAAAATAAAAGTACTAAAATTATATTAAGAATCTGATAGTGTCTAATCCTTTTTTTTTTCTCTATAACTCTCAACGAGTATTTATAGTTTTCAAAAATCTGTGCTACGATGGATCATTTGGCGACATTAGTAGGAATTGTCGATCAACTTCGGCTATTCGCCCTTCGGTGTAGTTCATCGCTGTCTTTCACCTCCTTCGGCATCATCGTACTTTGGGTCTTTGGGCAATATGGTACTGCTTCGCGGAACTTCTCGGGGATGCGCAGACTGCTCCCTTTTCCACCGACTTGATGCTTTCCTTCAAGGCTCAGCACACTGGAACAAAAGGGGAAGTGAGACCTTTCGGTGACACCAAGTGGACTCGGCGATCCTCAGGCCTTTATTTTCTTCGTTCTTTTCAACCATTTCGTTCATTTTTGTGAAGTAGTGTCCATGCTCTCTTTCAATCTTCAAATACCTGAAACTTAAGGGTTTTCATCAGATATTTAGATAAAATAAGCATTTGAAGACACAAATTCTATTAAAATATAACCCTAAATGAGTTCAATTTGTGGACTCATTAACACCCCCAACTTAAACTTTTGCTTGTCCTCAAGTAAAACTCAAGTTCAGCAGTTCAAATAAGATGTCTCAAATAGTGCTACACAAGACCAAATCACGAACATACACAATATGACTCAATCTACTCATGCAAAGATCAATTGTGTACTCAAAGATTCAAATTGTGACACACCATTACTAAAGATTCTCATGCTCGCAATAATGCTACTTGTGCAAGTTCAAGGTCAACAAAAAGTATCTAAATGCCCTCACATAAAGATTGATTCAATATTCACACATAGAGGTTAATCAATTAAAGATCAAGAATGAGATGCAAGGCTCACACTCAAAAAGAAGAACACAATGCATGTTTTCACCCATAGGTTTGCCCTTATTTTCCAATCGACTTTCGATTTCGCTTACTCAAGATCAAAAAGGTCTTTTCAAGGATTGAAATGGAGCTGAGTGCAAAGGTATGGTCATTTAGTCTCAGTGACTTCTTCATCCTCGTGAGATGTGGTGTTCTCAAAACGTCCTTTTCCTTTTCCTTATCCTTTTTTTTCTTTTAGTGCTTCTAAGTCAACTTGTTATTCACTCTCTATGTATTACTTGGAAACCCAATTCCTTTTGCACTTTTTATTCCACAACTTTTTTTTGGGGGGTTTCCATTTTGTCTTGCAATACCATGGGTTAAGGGATACTTTTCTTGTACTTCTTGACTTCTCCATTTCCTTTTCACCAGACCCCCAACTTAGGCTTTTGGCCTAAGTTGGCTATTCACTAAACCACAAATCAAGAGGATTATAGGTCACTGTCAAGTAAGGTCTAGGGTTCATCAAGGTTCTTCCAAAGAAATGTAAGGCTCAAAGTGTGTTCAAAAGAGTTTCCTTACCTTTTGATCCACTTCCTTCAAGGGTTCGCGTCATGGAACGAAGGGCGGTTCATGTCGTATTAGCGACTCTCCAAGTTAAAGTCGGTGATCCGCATGATTCCATTTCTTGTTCCTTTCAGCCCTATTTGCTCCGTTTTGCGCCTAAGTGTCCATGCTTCCACTAAAACTTCAAATACCTGAAACTTCAGCATTTTAATCAGGTATTGAGATCAAACAAGCATTCAAGGACACTATTTCCATTAAAATGAAGCTCTAAATGAGTCCAATTTGTGGACTTGTCAACACCCCCAACTTATACTTTTTGCTTGTCCTTTAGCAACTCAAGTTCAGCCGTTCATAAAGGGTGTCTCAAACAGTGCTAGATAAGACTAAACCATGAATGCACACAACAAGGCTATCTTTACTTATGCAAGGATAAATTGTGTACTCAAAGATTCAAATTGTGACATAGCATCACCAAAGATACTGATGCTCGCAATACTTGCTACTTGTGCAAGTTCAAGCACAACAAAAATAAGTAAATGCCCTCGCACAAAGAATGATTCCATATTTGTAAACAGATATGAGTCAATTTAAGATTAGGAATCAGATAGAACGCTCACACTCAAAAAGAGGAACACAATGCATGTTTTCACCGATAGGTTTGCCCTTATTTTACAATTAACTTTCGATCTAGCTTACTCAAGATCAAAAAGTCTTTCTAAGGCTTGTAATGGGGTTGAGTTCAAAGAATTTCGTTCTTTTCCTTTATCACTTCTTTCTCTTGTTCTTCTAAGTCATCCTTTTATTCACTCTCCATGAATTGCTTGGAACCCCAATGCCCTTTGTACTTTATTCCACAAATTTCTTTTTCAATCTTTTTTTTCTCTTGTTTGTGGAGGGCTCCATTGTTCTGCAACATGGGTAAAGGGGGAGTTCTTATAGCGCTTATTGACTTCTCCTTTTCCTTTTCACCATACCCCTAACTTAGACTTTTTGTCCTAAGTTGGCTATTCACTAAACCGCAAATCAAGAGGATTATAGGTAGTAGATTAAGTAAGGTCTAGGTTTTATCAAGGTTCTTCCAAAGAAAAGTAAGGCTCAAAGGGTGTTTAAGAGAGTTTCACACGCTCACAGGTAGGCCACAAAAATAGGTATATGTCAAATTGGCTCACACTCTTTAAAATTGCCTAAGATCATCTGAAGAGTATACCTTTCTAAAAAATAAGACTAATAAGGCAAAGCCTAGGTTTATTCATGCAAGGTTCAAAGTAAGTTAATCACACAAGTCATCGATACTTCAGTCAAACAAGACTAGAAACGGTCGCTAGTGTGTAACGGTCATCACAAGAGAATCAATTGGATAAATGGCTAGTCACAACGAGATGCAAATAGTACAGATATTGTCTACGTAACTTTATTTGGTCTCGTCGTAGCCATGCATTCGTGTTTGTTCAATTGAGAGCACTATTCAAGTCATCGGTATTGATCAAAACAGAGACTTAATTTTTTGCAAAAGAACAGCCACTTTCAACACAAGATGTGGCGAAATTTTTTCGAAACGGTCCAAATTATTTGGCAAGTAAAACAATAGGAGCCATAAGCTAAAACAACGAGAGCCATAAGCTTAAGCATCTACCAAAAAAGCAGTATTTAAAATACAAATTAAAGCAGACAACCCAAACATATACAGAACAAAACATGAATGTCAACACAAAAGGTGTGGCCCTCACCCCACCACAATTAAAGAGCGTTTGTCCTCAAATGCAGGTAATAAATATCCAATGATTTGAAAAATAACTAAGAATAGAGAGGGAGGTAAAGAGGTGATCCTGGCTAATCTGTCGCTCTATTTGTCTGGTCATCAGTGCCCGATGTGTCAGCTTGGAATTTAATAATGTCCCCCGGAGCTTCTTCAGAAGATTTAGCTGCAGCTGACTTACTAAGATTGTCCAAGTCATGAGCCGCCAAAGAGTAGTAGATAGCTCTGAAGAATCCATGTCTCCACGAGGGAATAGTGGGGTCTCAGGAATTTGTTCTCTTACTGGCACTAGGTTTCTTGCCCTCATCATCCATTTTGAGAGGATTTGTTGCCTTTGTATTTTTCTTGAAAGTTTTCGCTCTTGTTTGTCGGGTTGACATATCTCTTCCAGCTACTTTTGGTCTAGCTATTTCTGCAAAGCTTCGAGAAAAAGTTAGAAAGTACTTAGATAAAAGCAAGGCAATTCAATTGTAAAATCACTTCGTTGAACCAGTTGGCGAAGTGCGCAACTACTTCGGTGGTTCACCGAGTGCCTTGCATAGAGAATACAAGGGTGCTGACAAAGGGCGGACCAAAAGTCTTTCAGCGATTCGCCTAATTCTTTTGGCGATCAAAGGCTTCTCACCGAAAGTTACAGAATTCATCATCATATTTGGCATTAAATTAAAGGCGAGATGGGGATTTAAGGCGAACCGCTGTGTGGGTCGGCGAGCTCGACCCAACTCGCCATATGACCTAACGTGCCTGCTTTTCACCCAACTTCTAAATTTAACCCCACAACCCCCAAAAATAAAATTAAGGCATGGTCAACTCAAATTAGGCTTAGACCCATTGACAATCAAGCACAACCCATGAATTGTTTTACCAATTTAAAGTGCAACCTTCACGAATTAATAATTTAACTTCGTATAGGCAAAATTTGCGAACCTAACAGGCAAACGAATATTCTAATACTACCAGAGTGGCCCAACACACATCATCAAAGTAATGACATTACATCTGAGTATAAATTTAGAGGAAAGGAATATGGGGTTCGAAGTACCAACCTTTTATGTCGATCACATTGATATTGAGATGCTAGGAGCCAATGTAATCCTTAGTTCGAACACTAATCGATGACTAAAATGCCAGAGATGAAAAGATAGTGAAAATTACTTACTAGGTACAAATTTGCGAAAGTTGAAATCGAGTGGACATTGGAAATTTGTCAAACTTTGAAACCATTGGCCTCTAAAACAGTCCAGTTGTTGCCGATTCGACGACATTAGTCAAGGTCGCCGAACCACTCTGTGACACGCAGATTAGTCACTTGCCATGCCAAGTTTTACAGTCCATTTTATGTAGAAGTCCAAACAGTGAACAATAGCGGGATCATCAACCATTTCCACAATTTGCCAACTGGATCTTCAACCTGCCAACCTGCACTTTTCAACACACCAATATTCTAACATAATAATTGAAGAAGATTAAAAACCTTGGGTTGCCTCCCAAGCAACACCTTAGTTAATGTCGTGGCACGTCGCAAGTCAACACTCAAACTCCATTTTTCGGATTAGCCATAGTATCACTAGGCAACCCTCTGTTTTGTTGCGGGTGGAGATCGGGTGACGCATAGCCCATGAGATTCTCGAGCAGCTGGACAGCTCTGGAATGAGAGCAAATCATCCGCTTCATTCCTTTAATGTATTCCTTCATTCCTTTAAGCTCTCTATCTTGCTCAGTGACCTTGTGGAGAATGATTGAGAGCATTCCCTCAAGGCGTTTAACCTCATTGTCCTTGAGACTTCTTCGCTCACGAGGAGGGATGTATTTATCCTTCCTCTTACACTGGATTTTGATCTTCACTATCTTTTTAGCCAACTCATCCATCTGAGTCATTAGGGCGACCAACATGAAGTCCATTTCTACTTCTTGGTTCGTTTCAGCAATTTGATTAAGCAGTTGGGCTGCTATCACACATAGTTGTTTCGCAATCTCTCCCAGAATGAGTTGATCGACCAACCTCTTCTTTCCAAGACTAAGACTTCTGTAGAAACAGTGAAGGAGCTATGTCGAGAATATCATGATTTGGGCATTGATTGATCAGTTCATTAAACCTTGCTCATGACTTGTGGATCCGTTCACCCTTCAATTCCTTGAAGGTGAGGATATGCTCCCTGAATATCATTACCTCTAATGGAAGAAAATCTATTAGCTCCCGAGTGGTTGTCGCCATACTCACTTCCTCTACTTTAATATAGACAAGAAAATAAAACTACACGTTGAGTTAGTAAACAACTACTAATAAAAGCAAAAATTCTATTAAAAAAATTCTCAAATAACACCACTCCCCTGTAGCGGTGCCATTTTGATGTTTATCGAGACCAACGACACTATCCTACGATATGAGTGTCTATGATCGTCAATAATATTGTAACCAAACCAAGGGTTGGGGTCGTGTCCCAAGGGAGCGGATTTTAGAATTGATAGAAAAATAGAATTTACATTCTAACTAGTCGTAGCTAAAGATATTAACGAACAAAAGCATAGTAAATTAAAGGGGGTGACACAAAAGTGTCAAATATCAAAGGGGGTTTTGTAACAAGTACTAAAACAGCAAAATAAAAAAGAAAATCAAGTATGGGGAAAGGTTCTTCGGATGTGACCGCATTACAAATTGAGATAAATTGATGGGTACATGCTTTCGATAGGACATTTGCAAAATAATAGTGACTAGGCTAAACTTTAAATGGAAAAATGTTGCCTCTCATGCAACTTACCCCATTTCAAATACGTTCATGTCGGACACCCATTTACCGCATGAAGACCAGCCTACGCCTTACCCCACTCAATTTCTTGAGCTGAGTGTTAGGATATGGGACTAGGGATCACCCTCTCGGTCGAAACATCATATCGACCCACTTCTTAGGCCATCAGTCTGGTGGTTTTTGTTGAGCGACCTCCCTGTCGGCCAAGTCGAACACACATGGGTGATTTTGTATTTGCAACTACAAAACCTTTAGGTTAAACCACAACCTTTTGGTGAAATCACCATTAAATTACATCTAACCTATCAGCAAGCAAGACCCAACAAGAATATCAACCCATATTTGCTAAATCACACCCAACAATGGGGTTTTTAGCCACACACAAGAAATGAGAAATTATACCTAACATGATAATGAAATCAACTGGGTATAAGAAATTAAACCTTGAATTAAGCAAAGAAAGATGAATAGAGAAGATCCACTTCCAACTTGGGAAGAAGAACTCCTTTCTTCAAGTCTCAACAAAAACCCTCTCCGAATTTGATAGAAAAATATCAGCTAAAGTCTGTTCTAAAGTGAAATAATAATAATAAATGTTCCACACTCAAAGTCTCCTTAAGACTACAGTTCTAACTAGTATTTATAGTTTTCACAGAATGTGCTGCGAAGGATTGTTCGGAGACATTATTCGAGATCGTCGATGAACTCGGCGATCCGTGTTTTGGTCAGCTCATCACCTTCAATGTCTTGCTTTTAGCATCATCGCATTATGGATCATTGGGCGGTATATTACTGCTTCGCGGAACAGATCGGTGACTCGCCGACTGCTCTTTTCCTTGCCTTTTGATCCACTTCCTTTAAGGCTTCGCGTACTGGAACGAAGGGCAGTTCATGTCGTTTCAGCGACTTACCAAGTTAAACTCGGCGATCCGCAAGATTACATATCTTATTCTTTTCAGCCCTATTTGCTCCGTTTTGTGCCTAAGTGTCCATGCTTTCACTAAAACTTCAACTACCTCAAACTTCATCATTTTAATCAGGTATTGAGATAAAAAAAAAAGCATTCAAGCACACTATTTCCATTAAAATAAAGCCCTAAATGAGTCCAATTTGTGGACTTATCAACACCCCCAACTTAAACTTTTGCTTGTCCTCAAGCAAACTCAAGTTCAGCTGTTCAAAAAGGGTGCCTCAAACAATGCTACACAAAACTAAATCATGAATTCACACAACAAGACTTTATTGACTTATGCAAGGAACAATTGTGTACTCAAAGATTCAAATTGTGACATACCATCACCAATGATTCTGATGCTCGCAATACTTACTAGTTGTGCAAGTTCAACCTCAACAAATATATCTAAATTCCCTAGCACAAAGAATGATTCCATATTGATACACATATATGAGTCAATTTAAGATCAGGAATCAGATACAACACTCACACTGAAAAAGAGAAACACAATGCATGTTTTCACCCATAGGTTTGTCCTTATTTCCCAATTGACTTTCGATCTAGCTTACTCAAGATCAAAAAGGTCTTTCTAAGGCTTGTAATGGTGCTGAGTTCAAAACATTCCCTTCTTTTCCTTTATCACTTCTTTTTCTAGTGCTTCTAAATCATCCTTTTATTCACTCCCCATGAATTGCTTGGAACCCTAATGTCCTTTGTACTTCATTTCACAAATTTATTTTTCAGTTTTTTTTCTGTGGAGGGCTCCATTGTTCTGCAACATGGGTAAAGAGGGACTTCTTATAGTGCTTCTTCAATTCTCCTTTTCATTTTCACCACACCCCCAACTTAGGCTTTTGTCCTAAGTTGGCTATTCACTAAACCACAAATCAAGAGGATTATAGGTAGTGGATCTGGTAAGGTCTAGGGTTTATCAAGGTTCTTCCAAAGAAAGTTAAGGCTCAAAGGGTGTTCAAGAGAGTTTCACACGCTCACATGTAGGTCACAAATAGAGGTATATGTCAAATTGGCTCACACTCAAGAGTATACCTTTCTAAATCAATCAGACTAACAGGGAAAATTCTAGGTTTATTCATGCAAGGTTCAAAGTAAGCTAATCACACAAGGCATCGATACTTCAGTCAAACAAGACTAGAAATGTTCGCTAGTGTTTAATGGTCATCACAAGAGAATCAATTTGATAAATGGCTAGTTATAACGAGATGCAAAGAGTGCACATATTGTCTATGTAACTTCATTTGGTCTCATCGGTATTGATCGAAACTGAGACTTAAATTTCTACAAAAGAACAACCTATTTCAACACAAGAGGTGGCAAATTTTTTTAGAAAGGGTCAAAATTATTTGGCTAGTAAAACAATAGGAGCCATAAGCTAAAACAACAAGAGCCATAAACTCAAGCATCCACAAAAAACCATTATTTAAAACACAAATTAAAGCATACAATCCAGATATATACAAAACAAAACATGCATGGCAACACAAAAGGTGTGACCCTCACCCCACCACAAATACAGAGCGTTTGTCCTCAAATGCAAGTAATAAATATCCAAAGATTTGAAAAATAACTAAGAATAGAGAGGGAGGTAAAAAGGTGATCTTGGCTAATTTGTCGCTCAATCTGTATGGGCATCAGTGCCCGATGTGTCAACCTAGAATTTGATAATGGCCCCTGAAGCTTCTTCAGAAGATTCAGCTGCAGCAGACTTACTAAGATTGTCCAACTCATGAGCTGCCAAAAAAGAGTAGATAGCTATGAAGAATTCATGTCTCCACGGGGGAATAATGGGGTCTCAGGGATTTGTTCTCTTGCTGGCACTAGGCTTCTTGCCCTCTTTATCCATTTTGAGAGTACTTGTTGGCTTTGTATTTTTCCTAAAAGTTTTCGCACTTATTTGTCGGGGTGGCATCTCTCTTCCAGCTACTTTAGGTCTAGCAAGGCAATTCAATTGCAAAATCACTAAAATAGCAAAATGAATAAGAAAATCAAGTATGGGAAAGGTTCTTGGGATGTGACCGCAATACATATTGAGATAAATTGTTGGGTACATACTTTTAATAGGACATTTGCAAAATAATAGTGACTACCCTAAGCTTTAAATGGAAATAAGTTCCCTCTCGAGCCACTTACCCCATTTCAAATGCGTTCCTCTTGGAAACCCATTTGCCCCAGGAAGACCAACCTACGCCTTACCCCACTCACTCTCTCTAGCTGAGTGTTAGGATATGGGACTAGAGCTCACCCTCTCGGGCTGAACCTCAGGTTGACCCACTCCTTAGGACGTCAGTCTAGTGGTTTTGGTTTTGTGATCTCCTTCTTAGGGAAGCCTAAAAGACATGGGTGGCTTTGTATTTGCGAATACCTACCCTTTAGATTAAACCACAACCACTAGGTGAAATCACCAGTAAAATACATCTATTCTATCATCAAGCAAGACCCAACAAGAATATCAACCCATATTTGTTAAATCACACCCCTAGAATGGGGGGTTTTTAGCCACACATCAAGAAATAAGAAATTATACCTAACATGATAATGAAATCAAGAGGGTATAAGAAAGTAAACATTGAATTAAGCAAAGGGAGATGAATAGAGAAGACCCACTTCCAACTTGGGGAAGAAGAACTCCTTTCTTCAAGTCTGTACAAAAACCCTCTCAAAACTTGAGAGAAAAATATCAGCTTAAATCTGTTCTAAGGTGAATAAAAATAATAATTGTTCCACATTCAAAACTGTCCTTAAGACTACAGTTCTAACTAGTATTTATAGTTTTAACAGATTGTGCTGCGGAGGATTGTACAGCGACATTAGTCGTGATCGCCAATGAACTCGGTGATCTGCCTTTGGGTCAGCTCATCACCTTCAGTGCCATGCCTTAAGCATCCTCGCATTCTGGATCATTGGGCAGTATAGTACTGCTTCGCAGAACTAATCATCGTCTCGCTGACTGTTTTTTTCCCCGCCTTTTGATCCACTCCCTTCAAAGCTTCGCGTACTGGAACGAAGGGAGGTTCTTGTCATTTTAGAGACTCTCAAAGTTAAACTCGGCGATCCGCAGGATTCCATTTCTTGTTCTTTTCAGCCCTATTTGCTCCGTTTTGCGCCTAAGTGTCCATGCTTCCACGAAAACTTCAAATACCTGAAACTTCAACATTTTAATCAGGTATTGAAATAAAACAAGAATTCTAGGACACTATTTCCATTAAAATAAAAACCTAAATGAGTCCAATTTGTGGATTCATCAGGGGTCCAAACGGCGATTTCCATCTTTATCGCCGACATTATCGGTGATTCCCCACTAATTTCTTTAGCTCACCGTGTTTTACAGACTTTAATACTGACAATGTCTAGAGTCAGACAGCGGATAAGATTGGATTCGTCGACTCTTTTGGTGATTCACCAACTGGATCTATTATTCGGCCAATCTGCACGTTTTGTTCACTCTCCACACTTCCATCTGCACAATCAACACTCCATTATTTTATCAAAGAAAAAGAAAACAATAAATGGTTTTGGGTTGCCTCCCAAACAGTGCCTTAGTTAACATCATGACACGATGCAACAGCTCCTTCAAGTGTCTTCTAAATATATCATTTCAACCAAATAAATCTCTTGATAATCCCCAAAGTATAATTTCAGACGTTAACCTTCACTTTTAATGGAGGTCCTTCCTGATCTTCAACTTCTACGGTACCTTTGGTAAACACCCGCATTTTTCTAAAAGGTCCAGAACATTTGGATTTGATCTTTCCGGGAAAGAGTCTAAGTCGAGAGTTGTATAACAAAACCCAATCTTCTACCTTGAAGTCCCGCTTGAGTACTGGAGAATCATGCCATTTCCTCATCTTTTTTTGTAGATGGCTGAACTTTCATACGATATGAGTCTAAATTCATCCAGTTTGTTCAACTGTTCTACCCTCTCCCTTGAAGTTTTTGACCAGTCTAAATTTGAGGCCTTCACTGCCCACAACTCTTTGTGTTCTAGCTCGACGGGTAAATGACAAGCCTTACCATAAACCAAGTGATATGGAGACATACCGCTAGGTGTTTTGTAAGCAGTCCGGTATGCCTATAGTGCATCATCGAGTTTTCTAGACCAGTCAGTCCTTTTGGCATGTTGGCATTTACTGTCTTTGCCAGGATGCTTTTGATTTCTTGATTTGACACCTTGACTTGGCCACTTGTTTGGGGATGATATGGGGTTGGTACTTTATGTTTCACCCCATATTTACTCAGTGCCATTGAAAACCACCTATTGCAAAAGTGAGACCCCCCATCGCTAATGATTGCCTTGGGAGTGCCAAATCTTGCGAAGATGTAGCATTTCAGAAATTGGACAACACTTCTCCCTTCGTTGTTTGGAAGTGTGATGCCCTCTACCCTTTTGGAGACATAATCTACAGCCACTAAGATGTATTTATTTCCAAATGAGCTCACAAATGGGCCCATGAAATCAATCCCCCATATATCGAATAACTCGACTTCCAAAATAGGAGTGAAAGGCCACTCGTTCCTTCTAGACACACCGCCTTGTTGCTGACATTGAGAACATTTCTTTGCAAATTTATGTGCATCCTTGTGTAAGGAAGACAAGTAATAACCACTTTTGAGGAGTTTAGCGGCAGTGCGAATACCACTATGGTGACCTCTTACTGGAGATGCATGGCAAGCATGGAGAATGTCTACTGCTTCTTCTTCTGGAACACACCTCATGATAACATGGTCAGCACATTCTCAAAACAACTATGGTTCATCCCAAAAATATTTTTGAACGTCGAACAAGAATCTCTTTTGTTGGTAAAAGGCCAGCTCATCCGGCATCAATCCACTCACAATGTAATTTGCGAAATTTGCATACCACGGCATAGGTTTGAGAGATATAGTAAATACTTGTTCGTCGGGGAATGAGTCGTCTATGTCGACCTCACGCCCGACATCCTCCCTTCTTTCCAACCTCGACAAGTGGTCGGCCACTTCGTTTTCACATTTTTTTTTATCTTTAACCTCAAAATCAAACTATTGTAATAGCATCACCCACCTTATTAATCTTCGTTTTGCATCTTTCTTAGACATTAAGTGGCGGAGTGCAGCATGATCAGTGTGTACTATTACCTTGGTGCCTAGTAGGTATGCCCAAAACTTTTCGAATGCATAGACCACTGCGAGCAACTCTTGTTCAGTGATTGTATAATTTCGCTGGGCACTATTCAGAGTTTTGTTTGCGTAATAAATTTGGTGAAATAGTTTGTTGCGCTTTTTCCCCAACACTACTCCAACGCCATACCACTGGCATCACATATTACTTCGAAAGATTCGAACCAACAAGGACTGATGATAATCGGGGTGGATACTAATTTTTCTTTCAAACACTTAAATGCAGCCACACAACCGTCACCAAAATAGAACTTCACTTCCTTCTCTAAGAGTTTTCACAGTGGATGTGCAATCTTTGAGAAGTCTTTAATGAACCTTCGGTAGAAACCTGCATGACCCATGAAGCAGCGAACACCCTTTACTGAAATTGGTGGGGGTAATTTCTCAATGACCTCAATTTTCACCTTGTCAACCTCCAGTCCCTTTTTGTGACACCTTGTGCCCAAGAACGATACCTTTCTTCACCATAAAGTGACATTTTTCCCAATTGAGAACCAGATTTGTATCCACGCACCTTTGGAGCACCTGTTCTAAGGGTGTCAAGCATTCCTCAAACGTGTCCTCTACGACTTAGAAGTTATCCATGAATACCTCCATAGGGTATTCGACCATATCCGCAGAAATAGACAACATGCAACGCTGGAATGTTACTGGGGCATTACACAACCCGAATGGCATCCTTTTGAATGCAAATGTTCCATAAGGGCAAGTAAAAGTGATTTTTTCTTGGTTCTCCAGTACAATAGAGATTTGATTGTAATCGGAATATCCATCTAAAAAGCAAAGCCACGCGTTCTGATAATCGGTCAAACATCTGGTCCATAAAGCAAATTGGGAAGTGGTCCTTTTCGATCCATGAGTTAAGCTTCCGATAATCCATGCATACTCTCCACCCAGCAAGTGGTCTTGTCAGCATCAGTTTTCTTTTTGAATTTGGGACTATGATTATACCTCTTTTTTTCGGTACGCATTGCACTAGACTTACCCACATACTATCTGCAATAGGGTAGATCAATCTCGCATATAGCCAATTGATGATCTCCCTTTTCACCACCTCTTGCATTGGAGGGTTCAATCTCCACTGATGTTCCACACTGGGTTTACATTCACTGTCAAGCTGAATCCTATAAGTACAGATGCCAGGAGGAATTCCTACTATATTGGTTATTGTCCATCCAATAGCTTTTATATGCTTGTGCAATACTTCAATGAGAAATTTTACATGCCTTTCAAGCAAATTCGCTGTGATAATCACTGGTAAAGTATTATTGGCTCCTAAGAAAGCATACTTTAGATGAGAAGGTAAGGCTTTTAACTCCAAACTCGGTGGTTCTTCTTTTGATGGCTTTGCAGGAGGACTTTCTCTGTTTTTCCAGTCAATATCCAACTTCATTGGATTCCTTGAATATATTCATAATCCTAATAAGGCAGCTACTGCTTCATCATATCCTTGAACTTCAGATTCATCATAGTTGGGAAGCGCAGATTCAAGGGGTTCATTTTGTGCATTAAATGGCTCACATTTGCCACTGTCTCATGTATAACATCCTCAGTGGACACCACATGGATATTACTTGGTTGCTTCATTGATTTACAGATATTGAAGGTCACCTCATCATCATTCACATAGAATATCAATTTCATGCTTTTGACATCCACCTAAGCTCTCCCGGTAGCTAAGAATGGCCTTCCCAAAATAATGGGGATTTCAGCATCGATCTCACAATCCAAAATCACAAGATTGGCTGGAAAGATGAACCGATCTACTTTTACTAGTATGTCATAGAGTATCCCTATGGGGTGTTTGATTAATCGATCAGCCATAAGGAGTCTAATTGTAGTTGCCTTTGGTTCACCCAAACCAAGTTGCTTATATATTGCATAGGGCATCAAGTTAATGCTTGCTCCTAAATCGCACAAAGCTTTAGCGAATTGGAGCATGTCAATTGTGCACGGGATTGTGAATGCCCCAGGATCTTCTCTCTTAATGATTGACTCATTTGTTATAATTGCGCTGCAACTATGGGGTAGCTCGATTGTTTCATACTCCAAGCTTTTTTTCTTTGTAACTAGCTCTTTCATGAATTTGGCGTATCCCGGCATTTCTAACAATGCTTCCACCAGAGGAAGGTTAATTGATAAGTTCTTGAATACTGACAATTTTTTTTTAACCTCTCAACTTCATTCTTCTTTTTCAAACGTGGAGGAAATGGTGGAGGTATTTTAGGCAAAGGTTGCGTGACCTTTTGAACTTGACTTTGTTGCTCTACATCCTCTTGTGGTTCTTTATCAAGGTTTTGTGGACTAGGTAATTCTTATTTCTCTATACCCTGGCCCCCATCCTGCATTCGAGGGTCCTCATCCTCCATCACATTCGCTTTCGCCATCTTTCCACTACGGGTAACCACAACCAGCCTCTTTCATTATCTTTCATCAGTGTCCTGGACGTCCATTGAGCTGATAATAGATTCAATTGACCTTTTAGTGTTTTAATGGAATCATCATGAGAATTCACTTTACTGTTTAGTGATGAAAAGTCATCTCTCATTCCTTTTAGCAAATCATCAGAGAGCTCAACTTTATCAAGTATGCGTGACAACATATCATTTACTCGAGGACTACCTGCACTCCCTTTTGATTTCAGGCTTTCACTTAATTGAGTACGGTTTCCCTCAAGGTCATCTTGCTCAGCCCAATCGAGGCAATATCCCATTGGTTCTTCACTCCTATAATGGTTCCAACCTTGATTTTCACCCCGCTGTTGATAGCGTGGGTGGAAACCCTCTTCATATCTTGTGGAATTCCACCCTTGATTCTCCCACAATCTTAGGTAACCAGAAGGAGAATCCTCCTCAACTCGAAACACTCCATACATCTTATTCATGTGCTCGTGTTTGAGAAAACATTTTTTTGATGTTTTCATCCCTCTCCTTTTCTTTATCGAGTTGTTATTGTGTTAATCTGAAGTACAGTAGGGAAACATGGTCATCCTTTGTGTACCATGCTTGATTTACTCTAGTCATGCCATCTAGGCGGAATGAGGCTACTTCAAAAGATTGTATCATTATTCCTCCTTGCACCAGTTGATCAGCTATCCCTTTATTCACCGAATCCAGACTACAGTAAAAATATTGGATCAATAACTCACTCGGCAGTCCATGCATTGGACATCTTCGCAAAAATCTCTTAAATCATGTCCATGATTCATGAATTGGTTCGCTCTTCTTTTGATTAAAATTTTGAATGTCGTCTCTCAGTTTCATCATCTTTGATGGAGGGAAGAATCTTTCATGAAAAGTTGTAACCAACTTCTCCAATGACTTGATGGAGTTCTTTCAATGGTCGACCAACCACTTAGTGGCTTCCTCGGTTAATGATAATGCCAATACGCGCAACCTTATGCATTCTTGTGATAGATTCTTGAATAACAAAGGAGTGCACACTTTTACAAAACTTCGTATATGCTCATATGAATCTTCGTGGTCCCACCCTCCATATAAACCTCTTGAATGTATGAGATGGAGCATTGTTCTAGTAACTTCAAAGGTTACACTTCCGTCTACTTGTGGCATGCATATTGCACCCATCTCATCGACTTGGGTGGGGTTGTATACACTATTAACACCATCAATATCGTCTTGATGTAAAGCATAACCCGCTGGATTGCCTGCTTGGTAGCTATTTTCATGTTCACACTCATATGGCTGTTGAAACACACAAATACTCAAAACAAAACTGAAAATTAGGTAAGTAGACTACCACTAATAAGAACGAAAATTCTGCTTGACTAAGAATTCTCAAATAACACCACTCCCCTGCAGCAACGCCATTTTGATGTTTGCGTAATCAATGACACAACTTCCAATGCAAGTGTCTACTATCGTGCAATAGTAGAATAACCCAACCAAAGGTTGGGTTCGAGTCCCAAGGGAGTGGTTACGAGAATTAATAGAAAAAAAACATTAGTTCTAACTAGTGGTAGCTAAAGACACTAACGACTAAAAACATTGTAAATTAAAGGGGGGAGGGTGACACAAAAGTATCAAATATTTAATGGGGGTTTTGTGACGAGTGTAGCTAAAACAGTAAAAATAACAGAGAAATCTATGAATGAGAGGGGATTCTTGGGATGTGACCGCAATTTATATTAATTTAAATCGTTGGGTACATGCTTTTGATAGGAAATTTGCAAGATAATAGACTAGGCTAAGCTTTAGATGGAAATAAGTTCCCTCTCAGGTAACTTACCCTGTTTCAAATAGGTTCCTCTAGGATAACCATTTGCTGCATGAAGGCCAGCCTACGCTACCCTACTCACTCTCTCAAGCTTAGTGTTACGATATGGGACTAGGGCTCACCCTCTCGGGCTGAACCTCATGTCGATCCACTCCTTAGGCCATCAGTCTAGCGGTCTTGGTTTCACGACCTCTCTCTCGAGCAAGCGGAAAGCACATGGGTTGTTTTGTATTTGCCACTACAAACCTGTTAAATCCCGTGGGTGGCCTTCAAAGGCTATCATTCGTAGGAAGAGACGCTAACCTACGCCCATACATTCCAACCTGCCTCCTTGGGACTTAGCTCTGAAGATGAATTCCCGGTTAGCCGATTACCTTGCCCGGTTAGGAGAACAGTTAGAGGTAGGAAAAGATGCCGACAAACCACAACCACTAGGTGAAATCACTATTAAAATACATCAAACCTATCACCAAGAAAAACCCAACAATAATCTCAAATCATATTTGTTAAATCACACCCAAAGAATGGGGGTTTTTAGCAACACATCAAGAGATAGAAATTTATAACTAAATGAGCTTGCATTCAAATGGGTATGAAAAATTAAGTCTTGTTACAGGCCAAGAATGAAGAATCCAAGATACCCAAGTTCAAATCCTTGGAGATGAAATCCTCTTCTTCTTCAAGTTGTCAAAACCCTCTCCAAACTCAGAGCAAAAGTAAAAGTACTAAAATTATATTAAGAATTTGATACTGTCTAATCCTTTTTTTTCTCTATAACTCTCAACGAGTATTTATAGTGTTCAAAAATGTGTGCTGCGGCGGATCATTCAGCGACATTAGTAGGAAATGCCGATCAGCATCGATGATTCACCTTTTGGTATAGTTCATCGCCGTCTTGCACCATCCTTCGGCATCGTTGTGCTCTAGGTCATTGGGTGATATAGAACTACCTCACGGAACTTCTCGGTGATGCGTCTGCTGCTCCCTTTTCCGCCAACTTGATCCTTTCCTTCAGGGCTTAACACACTATTACAAAAGGCGAAGTGAGACCCTTCGGTGACTCGCAAAGTGTACTCAGCGATCCTCAGGCCTTGTTTTTCTTCGTTCTTTTTAGCCTGTTCATTCCTTTTTGCAAAGTATTGTCCATGCTCTCCTTCAATCTTCAAATACCTAAAACTTAAGGGTTTTCATCAGATATTGAGATAAAATAATCATTTGAGGACACAAATTCTATTAAAATATAGCCCTAAATGAGTCCAATTTGTGGACTCATCAGTTCCGGCTAGGTGACTTTCACTCTCCTTTGAAGAAGACTTGGATTGCTTATCTTCAAGTGGTGGTGAGTCCTCAAGTTCGAGAACGGGATTTCCTATTTTTTTAGTTTCATTTTATATCTCATATATTGAGACCTTTATTGATGTAGAGGGTTAAGTCCCAAAACATTGTATTCCTATGTTTTAGATGGTTGTACGAGACAAAGTCTAGATTTCCTATTAATATCTTTTATGAAAAGTGAATTTGGACTTCGATTGTAAAGTTTAAATTTTTTCCGTATTATTTCTATGTCTTATGTAATGATGATGCTAGAACCTTGTATAAAACTCCTTTGGGGTCAAGTACGCTATGTTACGTTTAGGGGTTAGCCTTGGGTCGTGACAACCTTTGCCAGTAATCCAATCACATCCCAAGAACCCATCTCAATACCTGTTGACTTGTTGTAATTGTTGTTGTACTTGATAAATACAATCTAACCCCCATGTTATTTTATACTTGTGTCACCCTAAACTTGAACCATGCTTTTATTCGTAAATGTTTTTACTTATGATTAACTTGAACATATTCATGCTTTTCAATTGATTCTCAAATGCGTACCACTCCTTAAGAGATTCAACCCCAACTCACTTAGTTTGGTTATATTAATGACTAACGATCGTTGGCACTTAGTATTGGATGAAGTGTCCTTATACTTGAAATTAAAATGGCGCCGTTGTCGGGGAGTGGTGTTGTTTAAGATTCTTTAGTTAAGTTGGATTTTGTTCTTGTTAGTCATAATTGAACTTACTTAATTTTTAGTTTTGGTTTGTGTGTTGTTGTTTTGAGTAGAGAATTGGAGCATATTTGATAGCAACAGTTACCCAATTGATCACCTTCATTTGAGATTGATGATTTTTAGGAATAACTTCCTAAATTTCAATGGGAGGGTGAACCTATTTATGAGTTGTGGTAAAGGTGTAAGACCCTATTGCAGTAATGCCCAACTCGTGAAATTCTAGATACGATGCTTCTGGAATGCTTCTACTGGGGTCTTGGCTTCGAAAATAGAATGTTGGCTGACCAACTCTTTTCGGGTTGCTTGATGCAACATTCCTATGAGACTACAACTCAACTCCTTGATTTTCCCGATAAGGAGACAGAAAAAGACCAAGAATTAGCCACATTGTTGACTCAGTTGGATGTCTTGGACAAGAGAGTCATGGAATTGTAGGTAATGTCCAAAAGGAAGGACAAGTACAATCCCCCTCACGAGCGTCGAAAGATGAAGAAGAAAGAGGGTTGGCATATTGAAGAGGTCCTCCTACTCTTTCTACACAAAGTCAAAGAGAACGACATAGTGTTGGAGGAGTTAAGAGAGAATGTGTTAATGTTGAACCACATGACAACCTCTCATTACATTCTCATTCAGATTCGAGCGCCTCAAATGGGCAAGTATTGTCTCACCTCTACCGAGAGCCAGAAGAGGGGTTTTCTTATGAAAATGAGACAAACCTCACTAATGAAACTTAAGAGGGGACTTACGTCGTGCCACGACGTTAACTTAGGCGCTTCTTGGGAGACAACCCAAGTGTTTATTACTTTATTTTTGTTTTAGAAATAATGGTGTGTTGATTGTGCAGGTTGAAGTGAACAAAGTGTTAGAAAGGTAGAGATTGGAGAACTTAAAGTTTAGCCGACGCATCAACAAAGAGGTCGGCGAGCCCGACCTAGACCACCGTTGGACTCAAGAAACTTTTAAATAGGAGTCTGTAAAACTTAGCGAGCCCAAGAGCAACTTGGCGAATCACGTCCGAGGATGGCGATTGCGATCTAGTCTGCAGTTTGGACCCCCACATTTACTAGAGGTTCTATAAAACTCAGTTGGGTAAGTGCCCACTCGGCGTGTTTATTTAACGTAATAAAGACACTTCATCCAATACTAAGTTTCAACAATCGTTCAATAGTAATATAACCCAACTAAGTGAGTTGGGGTCGAGTCCCAATGGAGTGGTTCGTAATTGAGAATCAATAGGCAAGTAAGAATATAATCAAATCAATCATAGCTAGAAACATTTACGAATAAAAGCATGGCTTAAATTAGGAGTGACACAAGTGTCAAATATCAAGGGGGGTTTTGTTTCAACTATCAAATAAAACAACAAAAATAATACGAAAATAACAATTATGGAGATGGGATTCTTGGGATATGATATGATTATGGGCTAAGATAGATAACTGGGTAACTACAATTAATAGTAAACAGATATAAATCAGTGATTAAGCTAGACTTTAATGGGGATAAACTTTCTCTCAAACAATTTACCCCAAATCAAATTGGTTTATCTCAAACACCAATAAGAAGCAATTAAGCATAGGCTTCGCATTAGTCCATTCTCTCTTGAGCTGAATTTCTGAAAAAGGTTTAGGGTTCACTTTATCGAGCTGAACCCATAACAATCCAATACCCATAGACTATCGATTCTGTAGGTGTTGTCTCTATATCTATGATTCGGGATCGTCAAGAGGAATGCACCATTCAGAGTTAAGATGATACATTAAGGGCATGCGTGATAGATTTTAAGGGCAATTGGGATGACCATATGCCATTAGTTGAGTTTGCTTATAATAACAGTTATCATTAGAGTATTGACATGGCTCCCTTTGAGAATCTCTATGGTAGGAGATGTAGGCCTCCTATAGAATTGGTTGAAGTAAGAGAAGGTGCTCTCTTAGGCTTGTAATTTGTGCATGAGGCTATTGAGAATATTTGGGTTATTAGACATAGGTTGAGAACGGCCAAAAGTCGGCAAAAGTCCTATGCCGGTGTTAGAAGGAGAGATATCGACGTCGATGTCCATTATTGGGTTTATTTGAAAATCTCACCCATCAAGGGTGTTATGAGGTCTTGATAGAAGGGGAAACTTAGTCCTCGGTGTGTGGGTTCTTCTCAGATTGTGAGGCGTGTCCGGAAGGTTGTATATGAGTTAGATTTGCCAAATTAGTTGGCATTGGTGCATCCGGTGTTCTATGTCTCAACGTTGAAAAAAATTATTAGGGATCCATCAACCATATTTCCCTTGGAGGGTTTAGAGATTAAAGAGAATATTGCTTATGAAGAGGTATTGGTTGAGATCTTAGAACGGCAAGTCAAAAGGTTGAGAAACAAGGAGGTTGTCTCCGTGAAGGTATTATGGAGGAACGACTTAGTTGGAGGCCGAGGCTGATATGAAGTCCCAATATCCTCATCTCTTTCCTTCCTCTCCTAGTCAAACTTTAGGTAATAAGTTTTTCTTGAGTTTTCTTGTTTAGGAGTCATGTGTGTTATATGCATTTTCCCATGATTTCTTTATGTTATGCATGTTCTTGAGAAACTCATGTTTAGTAAGAAAATGAGTTTTTATGATTGGTGTTCCTCTTGTTGTTGTGCATTGAGTATGAGTTTCCTATTTGACTTCATGAGATGTATTGATGAACATGCTTTATTTGAATATGATTTTCTTGAGTAGATAGGTTCTAGGCTATCGTGTTGAGCATGCTTTGAAGATTGGAGAAGGTAGTTCCTCCTATGAATATGAGCAATGTTGAAATTTCATGCATAATGGGTTGTTAGATGTAGTTCCTACTTCCTTGTGATGCATTGATTATATTGGAGATGGAGTTGATGTTTCCTTCTTCGAAATGTGCATTATTTTGATGTTTCATGCATGATGGGCTGCTAGTCTTGAGACTTTATTTCCACAAGGTGTCTAGATTGTTGATTAACATTTCAAAGAAACTTCATCCAGTCCTCAGTGTCCATCATCATAAATCAGTATAAGCCCAACTAAATAAGTTGGGTCGATCCCACAAAGAGTAGCTCTCTTTTAAATTCGAATATGAATGTATGACAGTGACCTTTGCAGCTGAACAAACACCACACTTAAGAGACTAGAAGTCAAACTCCAGGAGGTCACTACCAACCCACTTAAATAATCAACTAGGAATAACCAAATAACGAGAGAACACTTGGGGGATTAACTAACCAACTACCGAATTCAACTTATCGGGTGTTCTCCATTACCAACAATCTTAATTCATCGCGAGTAGAATGGACTATAAGTAAATCAATTTTCTCTCCAACAATTACCTTATTTGTGCTGAATTCTCTCGAACCTCAACATTATCCATAAGACGCCCAATTCACTTTCTCATTAAATCTACTCTTTCGAGCTAGATACAAAGGCTGAATCTCAAGTTTCACTTTCTCAAGCTGAAACAGTCATGACCCACTACTAAGGATGCCAAATTTTTGCATTAGCTTTATACTGCTCTCTCGAGCAAGTACAAAACTCTAAACTATATTACACGAATCATGAAATAATAAAGTAAAACCACAGAAATAATTCAGACCCACTTCAAATTGACAATAAAATTCACTAATTGATAACACCCATTCAGTCAAACTCAACAATTGGTCACATTGTGAAACCCCCAAGGTTAGGGTTTTAGCCAATCGTACTAAAAAGATGAAATTCAATTCCTGCCAAATTTTCCATAGCTGGGTAAAATGAAATTCGAAAGTCAAAATTTAATAATATCTTCTCTATTACAAAACCCAAATGAAAAACCTTGCTAAAATAACTTGAAATCAACAATAGCTTTATTTTTGCTCTCTATCTTTTGTTCCTCAAAATTTCTGAATGCTTTCTCTCTTGCAAAAATCAATTTATACAATTCTGAAATTTGGCTTTTTTGGACCAATCGGCGAGGAAAGTCGTACTTTGCCGACCCTTCGACGACTCGTCCATCATCCCGTTGTCTCGCCTTCATTCTTCACATTCTCTTTGTCGAACCACTATACTTTTGGGCGAGCCAGATCGGGATCGTCATTTCATTTCACGATACGCCCTTTTGTCTTTTCTCTCGCACATCGACACTCAATGACTGACTGCACAGACATCCCTGCCAAAACAATTCAACATTGTCCCCAATGTGAGTAGACAAAGACAAGACCAAAAATGAAAAGTAAAGATAAACTACTCGTATGTAAACAAACAGAGAAAGGTGACAAGGAATTTCACTAGGCGCCAATTTGGCAAAAAATTGTAAGAGTCGACGAACAGATCGGTTGTTCCCCTAATGGTCTAGATATCACCATTAATTCTAGTGTGCAACATGATCAGAAAGGGGACGAAAAGGCGGAATTGAAGGAGTTCACCTAACTGTCGGCGCTTCGTATAATGGACATGAATCCTCGCCGAATGATCCATTGGGTCAGGCTATTAGAGCTGAGCAAGAAGGGCGAGAGAAAGCGAGTCTCCAAATCACTTCGACGAGCCGCTGAGTGATGAAGATTCTCCACCTAATGTTACAGTATCTCAGCCCCATTTTCAAAGTCCAGAAGGCGGACTCTGTCGGGCTCGCCAAATAGATTTGCCGATCCTCCAATTGTATCGTCATCTCGCACAATTGCTTGCACCTACACAATCAACACACCTTATTTGAAATACTAACACTTGGGTTGCCTCCAAAGAAACACCTTATTTAACATCATGGCAGTACGTGGAAATATTCTCAAGCATCTTCCAGATACACCACCTAAATCAGAGAAATTTCTTGGCATTCGCCAAAGTACAACTTCAAGCATTGCCCATTCAGTGTCAATGCAGGTCCCTCTTTACCATCGACTTCAATGGCACCATTTGTGAACAACAGTGTTACTCTTAATGGACAGGACCATTTGGATTTAAGCTTTTCCATAAAGAATCTGAGTCGAGAATTATATAGTAAAACAAAATCTCCCATTCGGAACTCCCACTTTAGGATTCGAGAATCATGCCATTTCTTCATCTTTTCCTTTTAAAGATCTGAACTTCCATATGCTCGGAACCTAAATTTGTCCAATTTATTTAGTGTATCCACTCTCTCTTTAGAAGTATTTGCCCAGTCTAGATTTAGAGCTTTCAGTGACCATAATGCTTTGTGTTCCAATTCAACCGGTAAATGACAAGATTTTCCGTAGACTACTTGATACGGTGAGATACTAATTTGTGTTATATATGCGGTGCGATACGCCCACAGGATGTCATCAAGCCTTCGAAACCAATTAGTCCTATTTGCATTCACTGTCTTTGCCAAGATACTCTTGATCTCTCAATTCAACACTTCAACTTGGCCACTCGTTTGGGGATAATACGAAGTTGCTACTTTGTGTTTCCTTCCATATTTGCTCAATGCGGATGCAAAAATCTTGTTGCAAAAATGAGATCCCCCATCACTAATAATAGCCCAACGAGTACCAAATCTAGCAAAGATCAAGCATTTGAGGAATCTAACAACATTCCTCCCTTCATTGTTCAGTAGTGCTACATCTTCGACCTACTTAGAAAAATAATCTACTACAACCAAAATGTACTTATTACCAAATGAGCTCACAAATGGACCCATGAAATCTATTTCCCAAACATCAAATAGTTCAACCTCTAAAATGGGCATTAGAGGTAGCTCATGTCTTTTAGACACTCAACCTTGTTTCTGACATTGAGTGCACTTTGTAACAACTCATCAGAATCTTAGTAAAGAGATGACAAGTAGTAACCACTTTGGAGAACTTAAGCACTTGTATGTACCCTACCATGATGGCCTCGTACTGGTGAAGTGTGACAAGAATGGAGAATTTTGTTGGTTTCTTCCTCTGGAATGCATCTCCTAATGATATGGTCTGCACACTCTCTGAATAAATATGGTTCATCCAATAGTACTTCTTGCCATCAAACAAGAACCTCTTTTGTTGATTGAAGTCCAGTTCTTCCGGCATTAATCCAGACACCACGTAATTAGAAAAATCAGCATTCCAAGGAGATTGCTGGAGAGTAACCATGCATACCTCCAGCTCGTCATTTTCCTTGCCTTCCAATCTTCATAAGTGGTCAGCCACCTGATTTTCACAACCTCTTCTATCTTTGATTTCGAAGTCAAATTCTTGCAACAATAGCACCCACCTTATCAATGTTGGCTTGGAATCCTTCTTTGCCATCAAATAGCATAGTGAAGCATGATCAGTGTGAACAACAACTTTAGTGCCTAGAGAGTAAGCCCAAAATATTTCAAACGCACTTGTTGTGTAACTGTGTAGTTATATTGAGCACCGTTTAAAGTTTTCCTTGCATAGTAAATGGGGTAAAATAGTTTGTTGCATTTTTGCCCTAACACGACACCTAATGTCATGCCACTTGCATCACACATCACTTCGAAGGGTACTGACCGATCGGGACTAATGATAACCGGAGTGGGGATTAATTTTTCTTTCAAACAATTGAAGGCCACCATGCATGCATCATCAAAGTGGAATTTCACCTCCGTCTCCAAGAGTTTGCATAGAGGATGTGCAATTTTTTAGAAGTAATTGATGAACCTCCGGTAAAAGCCTGCATGCCCCAAGAAACTACGGATACCCTTCACTGAAATTAGCGGTGGTAACTTCTCAATTACTTAAATCTTTGCTTTATCAACCTCCAACCCTTTTTGTGACACTTTGTGACCAAGAACTGTACCTTCCCTAAACATGTAGTGATATTTTTCTCAATTTAGGACTAAATTTGTCTCCACACATCTTTGGAGAACTTGTTCCAAGTGGGCTAAACATGATTCGAAAGTTTCACCCACAACTGAGAAGTCATCGATGAAGACTTCCATTGAATCCTCCACCATATCAGCAAAAATAGATAGAATGCAACATTAACATGTTGACGAAGCATTACATAACCCAACTGACATCCGTTTGAAGGCAAAAGTTCCATATGGGCAGATGAAGATAGTTTTTTCTTTGTATTCTGGAGCAATAGAGATTTGATTATAACCGGAGTATCCATCCAAAAAGCAGTACCATCCTCTCTCTTAAAGATGATCAAGCATTTGATCCATGAAGGGCATGGGAAAGTGATCCTTTTAGGTCCATGAGTTTAACTTCCGGTAGTCCATGCATACTCGCCATCCAATCACTAGTCTCATAGACATAAGCTCCTCGTTTTCATTTAGGACTACGGTGATACCTTTCTTTTTCGGTACAAATTGTACCAGACTTACCCATTTGCTATCCACAATAGGGTAGATCACACTTGCATCCAACCACTTTATTATCTCCTTTTTACCACCTCTTGAATATCTGGGTTCAATCTTTGTTGATGCTCAACACTGCATTTACAATCACTATCAAGCTGAATTTTGTGAGTGCAAATGCCAAAAGGGATTCCCACTATATCAGCGATAGTCCAACCTATAGCTTTGACATGACTTCTCAACACTTCAAGCAGCAATTCTACTTGCTATTCAAGAAAATCAGTTGCAATGATCACACGTAAAGTGTTATTTCCCCCCAAGAAAACATAGCAGAGATGGGAGAGAAGTACTTTTAACTGTAAGGTCGGTTGTTCTTCTTTGATGTCTTTGCAGGTGCACTTTCTAAAGTTTTTAGATCAATGTCCAGCTTCAATGAAGTCTTGGAATATTCCTCCATGCCTGGAAGGGCAGCTACTATCTCTTCGTACCCTTGAACTTCAAACTCAACATAGTTAGCAAGCACGACCTCAAGTGGTTCACTCATACACATCAAATGGCTCACACTAGCCATCGCTTCATCAATAACATCAATAGTAGAGACCATGAATATCTATTGGGTGTCTCATTGACTTACAAACATTAAAGGTTGCTTCATCTTTGTTCACCCGGAACTTAAGTTCTTTGCTTTCAACATCCACCAATGCTCTCCCGGTTGCCAAGAATGGTCTTCCCAAAATGATGGGAATTCCAGCATCTATTTCACAATTGAGAATGACAAAATCTGCCGGAAAGATGAATCGGTCAACCTTTACCAAGATGTCATATAGTATCCCCACAGCATGTTTAATTGATCGGTATGTCATCAATAGTCTCGTTGTTGTGGATTTCGGTTCGCCCAACCCAAGTTGTTTGTAAATTGCATATGGCATTAGGTTGATGTTTGCTCCTAGATCACAGAGGGATTTGGCAAATTGGAGCATGCCGATGGTGCAAGGGATGGTGAATGTTCCAGGATCTTCTTTCATTTTGATCAACTCCTTCGTCATAATTGCACTGCAACTATGAGAGACTTTGATTGTTTCAAAACCCAAGCTTCTTTTTTTTGTGACTAACTCATTCATAAACTTGGCATAACCTAACATTTTCAACAATGCCTCCACTAGTGGGAGATTAATCGATAATGTTTTGAACACCGGTAGGAATTTCTTACACTTCTCAGCCTCGTTCTTCTTCTTGAGGGATTGTGGAAATGGAGGATAGATTTTGGGATTGGATTGTATTTTTCCACATCTTTTTGTGACTCTTTGGCAATTATTTGATAGATCGGTATTTCTTCGTCTTCCATACCATTGTCTTCTTCATGCACTTGAGCTTCGTCATTGCTAGTCACATCGCCTACAACTACTTTCCCACTATGAGTAACCATGGGTAGACCTCTATCTCCATTTTCGTTCGTCATATTTGGTTCCAAATGGGCTAAAAGTAAATTCAATTGACCCTCAAGAAGCTTGATTGCAATTGCGTGAGAGTTCACTCTATTGTTCGAAGATGAAATATTTGCTTTCATCCCTTGTAACAATTCATCTGAACCTTCAACTTTGTCAAGGATGCGTGATAGCAAGTCATTCACCCGGGGACTACTTTCACTCCCTTTGGACTTTGGACTCACACTCAATTGAGTGTGGTCTTCTTCACGGTCATTCTATTTTCCCCAAAAATCACTTTACTCAGCCCACTCTTGATGATAGTTCCAACCTTGATTCCCACCTTGTTGTAAATAGAGTGAGTGGAAACCATCCTCATATCTCTTGGGATTCCTACCTTGATTCTCCCCCGATTTCAATAACCCGAGGAAGAACCCTCCTCAACTCTAAACACTCCACTTGCTCCCTTGGGCTTCCTCGTATTCTCCAACACATTCTCTTTTATTAGCTCCATTTGGGCCAACATCTTCTTAATGTTCTCATTCCTTATCAAGTTGTTCTTGAGTCATTCTAAAACAAAAAGGGCAAACTCAATATTCTGGAGTGTACCAAGCTTGATTTATTTATGTCATGTCATCAACAAGAAATGAAGCCACCTGAAATGATTGCAACATTATTCCGCCTCGAACCAATTGGTCATCCACTCCTTTGTTAACCGAATCAACACTCCGGTAATAATATTGGAGTAGCAAATAGTTTGGTAGCCCATGAGTTGGGCATTAAAGTACGAGTTTCTTTAACCTCAACCACGTTTCATGGATGGGTTCACCCTCCAATCACTTAAAATCTTGAATGTTATCCCTAAGTTTCATCATCCTCGATGAATGAAAGAACCTTGCATTTAAATGTCGTGATAATCTCATCTCATGAAATGATAGAATTCTTTGGTAGCTCGACTAACCACATGCTAGCCTCTCCCGTCAAATATAATGGAAATAATCTGAGTCAGATTGATTCTTGTGGCACATTCTTGAATGAAAACGGGCAGCACATATCTATGAAATTCCTCACATACTAATCTGGATCTTCATGAGCCATCCCACCATAGAGTCCCTTCATTTAGAGGAGATGAAGGGTTGTGCTTGTGACTTCAACTATCATATTCTCATCAGCTGTTGGTAAGCAAATTGCACATATTTCTCTCGATTGGGTTGAATTGTATGCACTATTAATATCATGGATACCATCTCGGTGACCTGCTAGGCTACCATTAACTCCTTCCTCACACATTCTTACTTCTATTCAGCCCAATCAATGCTAACGCAATGCATTCTAACTCGGTTCAACTACAACAAACAAATTTACAATCGTAACTTCGATAAAAGAACTCTAAACAACACTACTCCCCGACAGCGTCACCATTTCAATTAACGTTTCGAAGACATTTCATCTAGTCCTAAGTGTCAATGATCATAAATCAGTATAAACCCAACTAAATGAGTTAGGGTCGATCCCACATAGTGTAGCTTTCTTTTAATTTCGAATATGAAAGTATGACGGTGACCTTTGCAGCTGAACAAACAGCACAATTAAGAGTCTAGAAGTCAAACTCCAGGAGGTCACTACCAACCCACTTAAATAATCAACTAGGAATAATCAAATAATGAGAGAACACTTGGGGAATTGACTAACCAATTGTCGAATTCAACTTATCGGGTGTACATCATTACGAAAAATGTTAATTCGTCGTGGGTAGAATACACTATAAGTAAAGAATTTTTTTCTCAAACAATTACCTTATTTCCGTTGAATTTTCTTGAACCTCAACACTATCCATAAGACGCCCATCCCACTTTCTCATCAAATCTACTATGTCGAGCAAGATACAAAGGTTGAATCTCAAGTTTCACTTTCCCAAGCTGAAACCGTCATGACCCATTACTAACGATGCCAAATTACTAAAATTTAGACCAGAATAATAATTTAGACCCACTTCAAATTAACACTAAAATTCACTAATTGATAACACACATTCAGTCAAACTCAACAATTGGTCATATTGTCAAACCCACATTTTTCATAGCTCGGTAAAATGAAATTCGATAGTCAAAATTTAATAATATCTTCTCTATTACAAAACCCAAATGAAAAACCTTGCTAAAATCACTTGAAATCAACAATAACAGTGTTTTTGCTCTCTATCTTTTGTTCCTCACAATTTCTGAATGCTCTCTCTCTTGCAAAAATCAATTTATACAATTCTGAGGTGTGGCTGTTTGGGACCAATCGACGAGGAAAGTCAGACTTCGCCAACCGTCCGGTGACTAGCCGGTCATCCCTTGGTCTCGCATTCATTCTTCACATCCCTTCATCCATCCACTGTAATTTTGGGCGAGCCAGATTGGGATCTCCATTTCGTTTCACAATACGCCCTTTTGTCTTTTCTCTCACCCATCAACATTCACATGAATCTCCATCAGTACTTTTGGTGACATGGTTGTCCGTCGCCGATGTGGTCGGCGTCACACTGAATGGAACTTCTGCTCGCCGAAATTCCTCCAAATCCAGTCTCACAGAACTGTAAATTTAGACCATAGAGAAGCAACTTGGGCGATCTGCCAAGTGATCTCAGCGATCATCAGGCTTGTTTTTCCTCTTCTCTTTTCCAGCTTGTGTTGTCCTTGTTGCCCATTTATGTCCTAACTTTGTTCTTCAATCTATATATCTGAAAATTAAGGGTTTTACATTAGTTATTGGTACAAATTAATCATATGAGGACACTAATTCTATACAAACAAAGCCATAAATAAATCCAAATTCAAACTCATCAATCGTTATTCGAGGATGAATTGTTGCCAATGGGGATATTTTACAACACCCCAGAAACTAGTAGGCTAAACTAGAGCTTAACATGAGGGTTAGTGTCGTAAATGTAACTCCCCGTACTTAAAAATATAGTGTTTCATGTTAGAACGTCAAGATACGACCCCCAAGGACCAACCATGGGTCCTAGAGGAGGACCCTACAAAATTGTCTGGATAGTGACAAACGTAAGGGACCTATTCCCCGTTGGTCGGTCCATGATCGTGGATGAGGGACCGTAGGTCGAGCTTCCAAGTGAGGCTCTCTGAAACCCTAACCTACGCTTCACCAGCATGGGCTATGGGTCAAACCATTGTCCGTCTGTGAGGGGTCGTAGGTCAAGCCCTGAAAACAGACCCTCTAAACTCTGACCCACATTTCACTAGGCCGGGCCATAGGTCCAACCACGGTCCGTAAGTGAGAGGCATGGGTGGGATCTGGAAACTGCTTTTTGTCAGATAAGTTAGAGGCACTTTGGGGTTTTTCAGTTTTAATTAATAATTAAGTGAGGACATTTTAGGCTAAATTAGATCACCTATATAATTATTTTAATTCATTAAACTAAATCAGTTACCTGATTACTTCTAAAACCCAAAACTAATCCCAAAACTTCATTCTCTCCAAAGAAAATTCTCTCTCTAGAACTTCAAGGAGGAAGAAGAAGGAAGTTAGAGAAAGGGTTCAAGAATCAAGGTTTTCTTCTCAAATTCATTGGATTTCATTGCTAATTTATGGTAACTCTTCATCCATGGAGCCCCTTCAAAACTCCAATTTCAAATATTGAAATCCCAAAAACTAGGGTTTGATTCCAAAACCATGGGTTCCTTTCAAAAATGATTATAATGCTTCAATTACTTTATATTATGGTTGAATTGATGATTCATTGTGGTTTTTATTTTGGAATCCTAAGAACCAATTTATTCCCCCTTATTCCCAAATTATGATCTTGTGGTGTGAGTTTGTGGGCGGAAGAACGATATTATGAGCTAGTTCTTGTATTAATTGAACTAACTGAATTGTGTAATTATTCATGTCCAATGTAGTGAATTCTAGATGTGTTTATTCAATATAATATTTGATCCTTGAAAGGAAAATTTTGATATTATGCATGATTTATGAAGTTTAGTATATGTTTTAAGAACACTTTGAGAGTAAAGTTAATATGATTATGATCTAGTTGTTGTGCTGAAAGATTATTCTCATATACAAACTTATGCATTAATATGATATGATATGAAAGGTTTTCTCACAATATGATGATTCTAGGGTTGAAAGGCTTTCTTACCTATTGAATCTATATGTAGACATGGACGGTTAAAGGTTATTCTCACGCATGATCTAATGAGCTATCTTATGAATTATGTTGGATTGAGTGTAAAGAAATTCTTCCACGAATATGAACTTAAGTCATGACTTAATATGAACTCCGTGGTAATTAATGCTTAGCACCTAGTGGATATTGACAATGAGATGGATGCTCTCCCGCTAGTAGAAGTCGGGTTTCTAGAAGTGGTCTCATGAGGTGAAAGTTCTCTCGTTAGTAGAGGCCGGGTTTCTAGTAGCAATCTTCTTATCCCATAAACTATGTTCCCCCATATGTTATTTATCTAGTGGATCAACCTAAGCTAACAATATGGTTCTACCTTAAAAAAGTAGGACAACCCCTTTTCGGCGTGGGGTATACACCGGATTCCATGTTAGCTCATATGGTCTATGTGGGTTAAGGATAAATCCCACTATGAAACCAAAAATATGAATATGAATATGAATTATGAACTATGGTTGCTCAAGAAGCTTTACTTAGTTTGGGTGAGATTTATTGGGTCTTATTCATGCATTGCACAAGTAAGCTTTGATGGAATTTATGATATGTTTCTCTTATGTTATGATGATCTATATGATGACTATGCTTATGACATGCTTTTCCACTATCATCATGATGATGTTAAAATTTAGTAAATTGCATGCATTCAAACAAAATGTCCCATTTTTCATGTTTTCAATATTTTTATGTATGGCTATCATACTTGGTGCATTTTTGTACTAATACCTACTTTTCCTACATTTTCCCCAAGTGTAGGGTCCGGTTCTCAAGGTGTTAATCGTTAGGGCTAGATGCTTGAATTTGATTATTCTCCTAGCTTGTTGGTGAGTCCTCATGAATTGAGGACATATGTTATCTCTTTGTAGTTCATTTCTTGTATTTCCTTTTCGGTTAATGTTGTATGGGTTGTGTTCCTTTTCTCATTCGAATATTGTAATAGATGGTTATGTTGAGACTTAGAGTCTAGACTTTCGCATTTCTTTGAATAAAAATTTAAGACTTGACTTGAAATTCGTTTTACCCTTATTATTCTATTGCTTATGTTATGATATGCTAAGTTCCTTACATGGAGCCTTTCGGGGTTCTATGTGCCTTATTACATCTAAGGGGTATCATGGGTCATGACAAGAGTGATTCATGTTACAGGACCTTCCAAACTTGTCCAAAGTGTGGTAAGAACCATCCGGGCGAGTGTCTTGTAGGGAAGGAAGGGTGCTTTGGGTGTGATCAGTCTTGCAACAAGTTGAAGGATTGCCTTTCTGCCAGCCAAGGGCAATGAGGTAAGAACAATAGGGATCAATCTATAGCTCCTGCAGCACCAGCAAGTCTCCCAACTCAGGAGGGTGCTTCGTCTAGTACAAGTGGGGTCAACACCAGAACAATTTGTATACTCTCCAGGGTCACAAGGACCAGGAAGATTCTCCTGATCTGATCACTAGTATGTTATGAGTCTTTCATTTAGATGTTTATGCATTGTTAGATCCAGGGGCTACACTATGTTTTATAACTCCTTATATAGCAGTAATCTTTGGTGTCAGTCTAGAAACCCTTTTAGAACACTTCTCAGTCTCTAATCCAGTTGGTGATCCAGTTATAACTAGATAAGTATAAAAAAAATTCTCTATCACAGTCTCTAAGAAAGTCACCTCAGCATATCTTGTAGAGTTAGGAATGGTAGATATTGATATCATTCTAGCCATGGATTAATTATTTTCTTGTTATGCCTTCGTCGATTGTAGAGCTAAGATCGTTCAGTTTTAGTTTCGAAACTAGCCTGTCTTAGAATAGAAGGGTAGTAGTTCAGTTCCTATAGGTCGATTTATACTCTTACCTTAAGGCCAGGAAGATAATCTCCAAAGGGTAAATCTATCATCTTGTTCGAGTGAAGGATTCAAACTCTGAAACCCCAACTCTTGAGTCGGTCCCAGTAGTAAATGAGTTTCTAAAAGTGTTTTCAGAAGATCTTCCCGCAGTTCCTCCCAAAACGGAAATTGACTTCGGAACATATATCCTACCATATACCCAGCCCATTTTTATTCCTCCTTACAGAATGACTCCAACTGAGCTTAAGTAATTGAAAGAGCAATTGAAAGATCTTCTATATAAGGGTTTAATTAAACCTAGTATCACTTCATGGGGTGCTCTAGTATTGTTCATTAAAAAGAAAGAAAGTTCTCTCAGAATGTGCAGTGATATCGTTAGTTGAACAAAGTCACCATGAATAATAAGTATCCCATCCCCAGGATTGATGACCTGTTCGACCAACTTCAGGGTCCTAGTTGCTTTTCTAAGATAGACCTCAAATCTGGCTATCATCAGCTCAGAGTCAGAGATAATTACATTCTGAAGACATTTTTCAGAACTAGGTATGGTCATTATGAATTTGTAGTAATGTCTTTTGGACTAACAAATGCTCCGAAATATTTCATGAACTTAATGAACCGGGTGTTCAAACACTAATTGGACTTGTTCTTCATCGTCTTTATTGATGATATCCTCATTTATTCTCGGAGTGAGGAGAAGCATGCGACTCATTTGAGAGTTGTTTTACAAACTCTCAAAGATTGACAGTTATTCGCTAAGTTCAGCAAATGTGAATTATAGATACACTTCGTCACTTTCCTTGGCCAAATGGTATCCAGCAATAGGAGCCGAGTGGATTCTCAAAAATTTGAGGCAACGAAACACTGGCTCAGACCCACCTCTCCAACATATCTCAGAAGTTTCTTGGGTTTGGCCGGTTATTACTCAGTTTAAGCGTAACAACTTAGTCAGAAATAAATAGAACCCTCATTCTCCAAAAACCATTCAAACTTAGAGCAAAAAGAAGAGGAAAAGTCGACCAAACCTTCCAAGAATAACCAATAATGTTCTTCAAAATTCAACGGAGAAATCCAAAGGATTTCTCCGTAGATTTCATCACCAGGTATGTGGGATTTCACTAGTGGGGTTCTTTCATCCACTATGTTCCTAGAAATCAGTCAGTCATTTGATTCTCAATGTCTTGGTTGGCCCTAGGATTTCTAAAACATTCGATATTTCCTATATTTTAGCTATTGTAGTATCTTAAATCTAAATAGCATGTTTCTTGGAAAGTGGGTTTAGTTCCTTGTATGAAACTCAAAACCCTAGTTGTGTAGATTCTCTAGTTCATGAATTACACTTTCTAGGTCAGTTAAACATATAATCATGCACCATATTTTGAATGTTATATTATGAGTATATAAATGTTGCATTCTCAGATTGCATGTCAGTATTTTGAGCTACTCTGCAATTCAGCATTCCATTTACGTTTGTGTCATATAGATATTCAGTTGGGAGTAAGCTTAGCACCGAGTTTGACTAGAATTTAGCGTACCCTCATAGTCCCAGAACTACGTGCCCCCATTAGAGTATAAGTCCCCTCTGTTGGTCATCAAATTCAGTGATCACGCCAGTTATGTCGTTATCCCCCTGGCGAGGTATATTGTATCCTCTCGATGGGGCGTATACATTAGACTCCACATTCAGCTCACGTGGTTTATCTTGGGTAATAGTAGCTCCCACAATAAGAATTTTAGTGCATTTAACCAGGTTATCATATATACTTCAGCATTCAGTCCATCATGTTATTTTCATGATTACTACTTGGTCATTGCATTCAGCTTAGCTTTTCAGTTATGTTTCAGTATTTACATTCTTGCTCAATTTATATCATTGCTCAGTTATGCTTTGTTCAACTTATATATATTTGTTCAGCTTGGTATCTATAACATGAATGCTCAGTACATTCCAAGTACTGACGCATACTCTAGGCTATATCTTTTCATGATGTAGTTTAAGTTCCTCAGCATCCAGATCACTCTTAGTTCGATTCTCGGTCTGCATTTCAGCAGCTTCAGTGGTGAGTCCTCATACTTCGAGGACAATAGACATGCTTTTCACTTTACTCTTTTTATTCAGTTTTTAGTTTTATTAGAGTTAAATGGGGGGAATGTCCCTGAAACTAAACTCAGTTAGAGGCTTTTTAGACATAGTAATAGAATTGACTTAAATTGTTAAGTTTATCTTTCAGTTGTTATTAAACTCTTAGTATGTTTTATACATTTAGACTAGTTGGGTATTCCCCACTTTCAATTATCCATTGTATCAGCTTCCGCATAGTACATGTTTTATTCAGTTATTCTAACTATTCTTGATATATGCCCGACATAGGGTAAGCTTGGAGTCACTCATGATCCTAGGCCCCGTGTTACGTCAAGGGGTTAGCCTCGGGGTGTGACAATTTGTGAATGTTAGTTGAAATCAAAATTATTTTAAAATCAAGAGTATCATCACGTAGGTACCAGATCCAAGTGGTAGTATCATGCCCTTTAACTATTGTTCTTAAGAAATGACCTGGTCTGCCCCATTCATCGAAAGAAGTTTTTACAGGATCCCTATCTGCCAAAATTTTAATTTCTTGTTCCGGCGAACGAATAATCATTGAGTCCTCATCTTTTTGGAAAATACATACAAAGATACCCGCCAGTAGTAAAATAATTATTGAACCTTATAGATAGAGAGATATTTATATAATTAGTTTGTTTCTCTTTTATTTTTCTATCTCCTATCTATATCAAGCTTGAAATTAATCTGAAGGCTCGCCTATTGTGAAGCGTATTGCCCAACAGGATCGTCAAGCATTAGTGAGCTGACCTATTTACCCAGTAGCACAAATATAAAGTATCAATTACAGAAGGTGGAGTCAATTCCAAGTCAGTGATTCACCGAGTTGGTTTAGACGGGCTAAGACAAGTCCACTGAAAGTGAAAGTGCAAAAAGGAATGACACAAGCATTAAGGGCGATATCCTCTCCCATTCGACAATTCACCAAATATGTTTGGCAGACAAAGACAAGCCCATTGAATGGGACAGTATCCAAGGCCATGGATAAGCTCAAGAAAGTAAGTTGTGTCTTACTCCGTGATTCGCCTTTCTTTCTTGGAGAGCTAAGACAAGTCCGCCTAATGAAAATTTTCAGCCAAGTGCCTATATTACGAAAAGAAATCCAACATGCACAAAAAACACGAGTTTCCCCCAAAAATTACAATCCACCTTTATGTTTTTCTACCCATAGGTACTTAGATTTCCCCATTTATCACTAAGTGTTGCTCGATTTGGCGATTTTCCCTCAAGAAAATAGTTACCTTGTCTATCATTGGGCAAAATCATGTAATAGGTCAACAGTGAGCTACTTAGATTAAATTCGCATTTAATTAAGCACACACTCAACACATCCACTCAATTTTAACTTTATAACCAGCACAATCAAGATTCACCATTTATACAAAAATTCATAGTTAAAATCACATGGCTAAAATTCAAATTCAACAACGTAATGTTATCGAACAAAATCAGTCACTTAATCTCACTTACAAGGCTCAACCCCACACATTATATGAAATCTAAACTCAAAATCATCAGCGAGAAGTCAAAACACCAACCTTAGTGTAAAAAAAAAACCAAGAAGTTGAGGAATCGGGGTTGAGTTGATTCAAGATCCACTCAAATGCACTCCTAGTGCATTTAAAACACTCACACAAGGCACAAAATCACTCAAAATGCATAATGTAAGAGAGGAGAATCAAAAAGGCTCTAAGAATTCAAAGGGTTTTGATTTTTTAAATTTAAAGAACCTCGGGCCCTATTATAGCAGACATGTTCGGTGCACTTACTAATGTAAACAAAAGTGATCGGTGTATCGTTGTCTGGAGTTTAAGCTCGCTGAACATTCCTCAACAACTACCAAACTCGTAGGTTGATTCGGTGAACCTGATGGAGTCCGCTTTATGCACTTCAACGAATCTCCCTTTGGAGTTCTATTCGTAGATCTTGACAGTGCACTTTTCCATGTTTTATTGCTCAAGGGAGGACAAAAATCAGTCAACCTAGTGATTTTGGCACATCACCTTCAAGTTATGGACTCTCCCAATCCGTCCTTATCTTTTTTCCAACCTCTTCACCACCTGCACTCCAAATGCACGTTATTCAAAAGTAAGTAAAGACATGGGTTGCCTCCCAAGAAGCACCTTATTTAATGTCTAGCATGACATAGTCCTCACACTTCAATAATCATTCTTGGGGCTTGAGATGGTAGCACTACACAAAGTATCTTTTTCCTTTGATTTAGATAAGTGGAAATTTGGCTCATTTGGGTCTCTAGCTGCTTGATTAAAACTGAGTGAGAAGTCACTTTTTTTATTTACCAAGTATTGAAGATCTTCATTGTATAATGCCTCAAATTTTACATCATCCCCGAACTGCCCATTGGTTGTTCCAACCACTTTACTGACTTAGTTCAACCTCCCACGACTTCTTTGGACAAAAAATCAATTTGGGTCATCATTTTTGCCATCTTTTCATCTGTTTTGTTATTCCTTTTGAATTGTTCTCTACTCAAGCCCGCTTGTAGAAGGGGTTCTTGGTCTTCTATTTTATGCCATTCTCAGTTGACCATAGTCATGTCATCTAAAACCAATGAATCTACCTCATAATGTTGCCTCATCAATCCACCATGGACTAATCCATCAGCCAAACTTGTATTGACTATATCAAGGTTTCAATAAAAGTATTGCTACAGCAAATTGTCCGGAACGCCATGTGATGGACATTGTAAGAGTAACTTCTTCAACCTCAACCATGTTTCATGCAAGGGTAACCTCCAAGACTTTTCAAAATTCTAGATTTCCAGATGAAGTTTAACCATCTTCGAGGGTGGTAAGAATTGCTCCAAGAACACCTCTATTAGCTCATCCCATGAAGTAATAGAATCAATTGGTAACTCTGCCAACCAAACTGTATCCTATCCAGTTATAGAGAAATAGAGTAATCTCAACCTTATGGATTCTTGGTAGATATTATTGAACACAAAGGGTCTACACACCTTCTTAAAATTCCTAAGATGCTCATCGAGATCATCATGATATATAGGCCCCCAAAAATTCCTTTCATTAGGAGCAATTGGATCATAGTGTCGGTGATGTGAAACATCGTGCTCCCGGTTGTAGGAGGAATTTGGATTACTCTCGTGGTTTGAATGATATTAATGGGAATGTCATTTAGGTAACCTGTATTTTCATTTCAACCATAGTTACTATCATTCACACTCCCATGGTCACTCATCTTGTCAGCCTGCAAAATAGTCGACAACAACATAAAACAACAATTGTACTACAAATAAACCAAACAAAAATATAATTTCACAATTAGAATTCTCAATTACTGCTCCCCTACAACGGTTCCATTTTTGATAAGGCTCAAATAACCCTTCAAAACCAATTAAAAAGGTGAATGATCGTAGTCACTAATAACCAAATGAAGGGTCGGGGTCGAATCCCACAAGGAGCGGTGTATCGTGGAGAATTCTTTATCGAGAGATTTGGGCTTTAAATCATCTCATTTGAAGTAGTAAGAACAATCGGGTAGATGGTACCACCAACTAAACTGTCACGACCCGAGAGCACCCTCTAGTCGTAACATGGCATAGTCGACGCCAAAGGGGTCTTATACAAGCCTCATAGCATTCATTCATCGCATAGGTAATAAAAATACTACGAAATTAAAACTTTTTACTCAAAAACCATACAATCTATCATTTGAAAAGCATTTAAACGCAAGAGAAACTCTACGTCTCAGATGGCCATCTTAGAACAAGATAGGGTCATGGCCCTTTACAATCGAAGTCTTAACAAAAATCATAAAACATAAGAAAGACTAGAATCATAAAGTCCTTGTCCTCGATCTATTAGGACATACCAAAAGATGTCTTTAGAGAAATCTATTCCCAAGCTTAACTAGAGAATGAAATGACTTGCCGGAACCTACACTTGTAGTTAAAATAAGAAAATATGGGTTAGCACACAAAAATGTACTAAGTATGATCTCCATGAAAAAACATTCTTTAAAAGGGACATTTTCGTTTGAAACCATATATTATGCCATCTTGTTTGGAAATATCATGAACAATAGCATAAGAGACATCAAATACCAATATAATCATCATACAAGTCATAACATCACATTTAAGCAATATCAACATATAACTCTTTACCTTCACACTTTGCCTTCACCTCAAGTAACCCTCATGCTACACCTTGTGCAATGCATGGATAGCGTCCCATACCACCATCCACACTAAGGCACTACACTAAGGTCACCAAAAGTAAACTTACCATTCTTTTCTTTTCAACTTTGCACAAAATCCACACATAAGAGAAAGCATTTCATAAGACATGACAAGGGAAAATAACTCATAATATAACCCGAGTATAGCATGCATCTTCACATTTAAGCATACAAGAGTTAACATTCTTCATTTGATTCATTTAGGACACATTTACACATAGTCATTAAGACTTAGAGAACTCACTATAGCCCTCTTGAAGCCTACTCGTGCAATGTATGGATAGCATCCCATACTACTACACACTTCATAGAACTCCTCAAGAAACTACAATGCACACCTTACATGATGGTAATAAGCGTTTAACCGACATAGACCATGAGTGCTAGATCATGGAATCCGGTGTCATGAAACCCCACACCACAAAAGGTGGTCAACTTACTTAAGGAAAATCGGTGTCATGAAATCCCACATAGTAGAAGTTGGTCAATTTGCATAAGGAAAACAAATGTTTAGCATAAGTGCATCCACTAGCTATCCTATGTGGGCACATAGTCATGGGACAAGTAGGTTGCTACAAGATACTCTGCCTCAACTCTCGGATGAGCATCCATCCCAAGAGATTCCTACTAGATACCCCGCCTCAACTCATGTATGAGTATCCATCACATTCAATATCCTCGCGGTACTTAGCCTAAATTCCTATTGAGTGGCTAACATTCATTACATTAATGGATAAGAGATTGTTACTAGACACACCACCTCAAATCGTTGATGAGCATCCATCTCAAGAGATTACTACTAAATACTTCTCCTCAACTCACGGATGAGCATCAATCCCATCCCACATTTATTGGATATCTCATAGATTCAAAGTTGAGATAAGCCTTTCAACTAAGAATTCCGTTATCATTCCTCAGTGTAAAATCAAAAATATCCTTTAAATCAACACATCATTATCATTCATTTGAGTAGAATTGAGAATAGCATTTCAATAAGTACTTCATCATTAACATTATCATTGAATCACATTCGTTCTTCATTCAAGTGTGTGTGTATGTGAGAATAGCCTTTCACATAATCACCATCATTCACAACTGTTAATAGAGAGATATCATTCAATCCTAACACCTTAGCTTCTAGACACGATCATCATTATTTCTCTTAGGTCACACACATGCTTCACATCACATTCATATATACCACAACATGATGATACTTCAATCCCTCACACTATGCCTTAAAGGTCACAACATTCAAAGTAATTAAACACCTCCACCTTTCAAGTGGATCAACAATTCTAATACGATCCTACTACAACAAGTAATTAGGTCAATCTTTCCCTTTCAAGGCTATGATCACAAATCCTTAATTCACCAACAATTCACCACAATTAGTCATAGATGATGATATAATTCAATAACCCAAAGCAATTTAGGCATAAACCATCAACATTCATTCATAATCATCAAACACACTTACAAAGCCATATTTAGGAATTGAGAGGAATCATGGGTTTGTAGAGTAGAATCATCTTAAATCACCAATTAAACTTCAATACAATCATGATTTATCAATTGAAAACATTTGATGAAGGAACCCATGAGATTGAGTAAAACTTAGGTTTTTTTTAAACTTGAAAACCTTGAAAACTTCTTTGAAATTGACTCTAGGGTGAAAGATAACCCTAGATGAAGGATCACCATACCTTTACTAAGATTCCCCAAGAAATTTGATGAAGAAACCCCTTGAATCCAAGCCCTAGATCTCACTTCTTCTTCTTTTTCTTCTTTGAGAACTTCTAGAGAGAGAAATATTTGAGAGGAGATGGGTTTGCTTTTGATTCTATTTGGAGTGACTTAAATAAAAAGACTTAGGTCTAAAAAGGTTTTATAGTTGCTAGGAAAGGAATAGAGTAATAGGGACTCAACTTGGAAAAGGACTAAGGACCCTACAAGTTGTAACTTAAAAATTTCATAGAGGCCCAACACACAACACTAAGATAAGATCATTTTCATAAGAGTACAAAATCACTAAACAAAGAGCCGGGGTTCGGAAAACCAACCTTAAATGCCGAATAATCAAGACTAAAATGCTATGTGGCAAAGGAATCCACTCCGAACACAATTCCAATGACTAAAACATGGTAAGAATGCAAAAATTATGGGAAACTAAAGTGTGGGTTTGAGTTTAGGAAGATTAAAAGTGAGGGAAAGTGAAAGAGTTGGAAGTTTAAACCTTTGTCCTTTCTAAAACCGTTTAGTTCTCGCCCATTCGGTGACATTAGTCGTGCTCACCGACCCACTTAGTGACATGCCGAGTGGTCACTTACCTCGCCGAGTTTTACACGACGTCCAGTTAACGTGGGGATCAAAACGGCGGACTAGATCGCGATTGCCGACTTGGTCAGTGACTCATCGATTATTTCCTGGGCTCACTGAGTTTTATAGAATCCAATGTAAAGTTTTCTTGAGTCTAACGGCGGTCTAAGATGGATCGCCGACCTCTTCGGCGATGCGCCGTGTGGACCTTCAGTTCGCCAACCTGCACTTTTCATACACTTTCCACACTTTGATTTACATAATCAACACACCATTATTTCAAACTTAGAAAGAAAGAAAATAAAACTTGGGTTGCCTCCCAAGCAATACCTTAGTTAACTTCGCGGCACAACGCAAGTCCACACTTAAACCTCATTTTAGGGTTGACCATAGTATCACTGAGCAAACCCCCTTGTTGTCTCAGGTTCAAATGAGACGAGATATGACCCACCTGGGTGTCCAACTGCTTGATCGATACTGAATAGGAGATAACGGTCTAGCTAGGGGTCGACACATCTTCTTTCATTTCATTTAAAATCTTGTTCGATCCCACAACTTTGTTGAGGATACGAGAATGGATAACCTCAGACCAGCCACATTCCGAATCCTTGACTTTTAGCGCTCATGGGGAGGCACATACCTATCCTTCTCCCCATCCTTCCAATTGGGATTTCGGTCCCTCCATTCTCGATCACGATCCTTCCAACCTTCATCCCTATTCCAACCTTGGTTACCACCCTACGTCGATAGTTTGAACGATAACCACGACGTTGGTTGCCTAGGAAATTCACCTCTTCATTATACAAAGCCTCAAACTTAGACTCATCCGGATTTGAACACACGACACCCACAACATTAACACTTCGAGCACCAGCTCCCATGACATTTTAGACAAAATGTCAAGTTGTGTCATGATCTTGGCCATGTTCTGGTTGCTCTCTTGGTCTTTCTCCATATGCTATTTGGTTAGTTTAAACGTGAGAGGGGAGACTTGGTCTTCACAGGTATACCATGCCGTGTTTATGGTAGTCCTGCCATCCAAGAGCTAAATTACTATCACATAAGGTTGGTGCATCAAACCTCCCAGAGAAAGTTGGTCAGCAACACCATTATTTATTGAGTCAAGACTTCGGTAAAAATATTGCAGCAACACGTTATCGTGCAAGCCATAGGTTGGATATTGAAGCACAAACATCTTGAATCGCAGCCAAGTTTCATGAATTGGCTCGTCTTCTAGATACTTAAAGCTCTGAATGCTGTCCCGAAGAGTCATCATCTTCGAGGGAGGGAAAAATTGCACTTCAAATGCGGTGACCAACTCCTCCCAAGAAGTGATTGATTCACAAGATAAGTCAGCCAGCCACTTACATGTTTTCCCGATCAAAGAGAACTAGAACAACCTCAACCAGACCGACTCTTGAGAGATGTTCTTGAAGTAGAACGGTCTGCATACATCCATGAAGTTTCTAATATGCTCATGGGGATCCTCGTGAGTCAAACCACTAAAAATCCCATTTAATTACAACAGTTGCAACATAGTACTCGTGATGTGGAACACTGCATTCCCTTCGTCCGAAGGCAAACGAATGGCAACATTACCACCTATAAGATCGGGGTCATTAGCATCAGGCTCATTGACATCGTTGAGATTTCCGATGTCATCTTCATGGCCTACTTGGCTGCAATTATTGTCGTAAACACTCATACTTCCTGTTTCAACAAACAAACATGCAAAACAAAACTAAAATTAAGTAAGTATCACTATAACTAACAAGAACAAAATTCAACTTAACTAAAAATTCTCAAGTAACACCACTCCCCGGCAGCGGCGCCATTTTGATTTGATTAACGTTATCAAAGACACTTTCTCGAATACTAAGCGTCAACGATCGTTAAGTAGTAATATAACTCAACTAACTGAGCTGGGGTCAATTCCCAAGGGAGTGGTAAGTATTTGAGAATCAATAGGAAAGCATGAATATTTACAAATAAAACCATGGTTCTAGTTAGGGGTGACACAAGTGTCAAATATCAAGGGGATTTGGTTTCAACTATCAGCTACAACAGCAAATATCACCATAATAAAAAGTATAGAGACGGGTTCTTGGGATGTGATTGGATTATGGGCTAAGGTAGACAATTGGGTAATTGCAATTAATAGTGAATAGCTGCAAATTATTTAATAAGCTAGACTTTAGTGGGGATAAACTTTCTCTCGAACAATTTACCCCGAATCAAATTGGTTTCTCTCGAACAACAATAAACAACAATCAAGAACAGCCTACACTTTAGTCCATTCACTTTCTCAAGCTGAATGTGTGGAAAAGGGTTTAGGGTTCACTCTCTCGAGCAGAATCCATGATAACACAATACCCACAGACCATCAAATTAGTAATCTTGGTTTAAAAGCCTCTCTCTCGAGCAAATCAAAAACACAAAGGTAGAATTGTTTATGCAACTACAACCCGTTAGATTAAGCCATAATTACTGAATAAAATCACTTTTAAACAGTATTTACACTATCAATTAACAATACCCAGCAGCTAAATCATCCCATAATCACATAACCACACCCCAAAAATTGGGGTTTTAGCTAGACATCGTAAAAAGGTAAAAAATCGTTACCAAATTGTGTTTCCATCAACTGGGTAGGATTGATATAGTATTTACAAAGGTCTAAGATGAAGAATCTTCAACACCCACTTCTAATTTCTTAGAAATGGAAATCTTAAAATATTCAAATCTAAGGAGAAAATGTCTCTAAACTCAGTTCTAATATCTCTTACTTGAAAACTTAGACAAAAATCTAATGAAAAATGATACTTATGACTATATTCAAAAAACTCTCTAAACTAAAAATTCAAACAAGTATTTATAGTCGCCAAAAATGTGTTGCGAAGGACCATTCGGCACAATAAGTCAGGATCGATGTTCCACTCGATGATCCGGCCTTTGGTCAATTCCATCGCCTTTTTGATTTGGCCATCAGCATCTTCAAGTTCTGAAACTTTTGGCGATATGGAACTCCATCGCGAAACTGTTTGGCAACTCGCTGATTGCTACTTTCTATCGCTAACTTGATTTTCTCCTTAAGGGTTGGCACACTGGAACATTAGGTGTGACAATAGCCATTTGGTGACTCGCCCAATGGATTAGGCGATCCTCAGGCCTTCTTTTCTTCATCTTTTCAGTTGCTTTGTTCATTTTTGCTCATTAGTGTCCATGCTTTGTTCCTCAATCCAAATACTTGAAATTCAAGGATTTACATCAATTATTAGCACAAAATATGCTTTTGAGGACACTAAATCTGTTAAAATGAAGCAGTAAATGAGTCCAAGATTTGGACTCATCAATCACGCAAGCTCTCAACATGTCCTCTAAGGGCTGAATAGAACGATCTGTTTGTCCATCTATCAGGGATGAAATGTTGTGCAAAGGTTAACCTGAGTACCAAGACCTTTCTGAAATGACTTCTAGAAATGAGAGGTAACCTGAGGACCTCTATCTAAGATGATAGACAAAGGAACCCCATCATACCTTACTATCTCATTAATGTAAAGCTTGGCTTATTTCTAGTCTTAACAGCCAAAAAGTGTGCAGCCTTATTAACTCTATCAACTATCACCCAAATATAGTCATGTTGTCTGGGAGTATGAGGTAAACCTGTAATGAAGTCCATGTTGTTCACTTCCCACTTACTAGTGGGAATATTGATCTCTTGAGTCATACCTCCTGATTTCTGATGTTCTACCTTCACTTTCTAGCAATTAAAGAACTTAGCCACAAAATCCGCTATATCCCTTTTCATAACATTCAATAAAAAGACTTCCCGCAAATTACGGTACATCTTAGTGGCGCCTGGATGAATTGAATATCTGGAGTTATGGGCTTCTGCAAGAATATGTTGTCTCAACTCACCCATCTTAGGAACACATAATCAATATGATAGCGAAGCACACCATCTCCCTCTTGGGAGAAAACCACAACTCTTTACTGATGAACTGCACCCTTCAGTTGAAGCAATATCGGATCACTGTCTTGTTGTTACTTCATCTCCACTACCTATGAACATTCTGACCCATTCTGAACTGTTACACCACCTTCTGATATATTGATAAGCCGAACTTCCAAACGAGAAAGGCTATGAACATACTTTGCTAGTTCTTTTCTTTCTTTCTCAACATGTACTATAATACCCATAGATAATCTACTAAGAGCATCTTCTACTACATTGGCCTTACCAGGATGGTAATGCATACTCATATCATAAGGCTTGAGGAACTCGGGCCATCTCCTCTGGCAAAGACTCAACTCTTTCTGGGTGAACACTTACTGAAGGCTCTTATGGTCTGTGAACATATCTACGTGAAGTACATCAGGAGTTAAAAACCCCAGAGAAGTAAACCCCAATTATTATACGGTTAATTATGAACAATCTGATAGGTATGATAGTATATGGAATAAAAGATTAAACAGAAAATGGACACCAACTCCATTTACTACACAAAATAATTTTTTAGATCTAGACTGCGTCACAGATATAAATAAAACAATCCAATGATGGGTAGGATATATATCAAAACAATTATTAGATGATAAAATAGGAATGACAGAAGTTCCAGGATATATAGAAAGGACACTAATAGGAACAGTAAAACTATGGTTACAAAATCTAACAGACGAAAGTATAAAAACATTAAAAAATAATAAAAGGATAGATGGTGAAATAGCAACAACCCCAATCGACATATTAAATAAATATGAAATAGCTATACGGAATGAATTTAGTAGTACGACTACAGAAATAGAAGAACAAAATAAGGAAAAATAGCTAAACTGAAATTTAATGTTAGAATTAGGAATTTGTAATATGTGTTATATAGAATAATATACGTGTGTACTTAGATAATATTATTATAAAGAAACATATAGTAAACAAGAAGGAAAAGAAATAGAAAGGTTATACTTTACAAAATTACCAGAACCATTTACTTTAAAGATAATAAAAGATTGGAATGAAGAAGGATTATAAGATACTTTAGGAGCAAGAACAAGATACTTACAAAAATGGTATTCAGAAATATGTGAAAAATATAGAAAAGAAATGAAGATGGAAAAAACCATAATAAAAAACTTAGCATGTTCTAAAGATAAAGGTAGCACCCCAATTTGGATGTGATGATAACTACTATAAAATGAAATACAGGAAATCAGGCAAATATAAAAAATATAAATCCCAGTATAAGTACAAAAGACCTCGAAGAAAATACTAAATAAGAAATTATAATACCAAAAAACCATTTAGACCAAAGAAAAAAATAACTGAATGTACTTGTTATAATTGTGAAAAATAGGATTTACAGCTAAAGATTGTAAATTACCCCGAAATCCTAAGAAAAAATAAATATTTGAAGTAATAATCAATAATGAAGAAGAATATACACAAATAGAATATATAGATTATGAGCCAGAAAGTGATGATAGTATGTATGAATTATCCGAAAATGAAGAAGAAGATAATTTATATGATAATATAGATGACTGAAAAAGACTTACAAAATAATAACTCAAGAGGATCATATAACTGAAGAATCCACGGAACAAAAAGTAATATTTGATATTAATATATTTGAACAAATAAAAGGAAAAGAACTAGACCTAAGAGTAGAAAATATTTAAACTACCAATAATAAAAAAATTATTGAATAGACAAAAAGAAGAATATTATGTGGTAAGCCAAAAAGAACAAATAATAGATTGTAAATATACCAAAAGGAAAAGCGAAAATACCAATAATAAATAAAAAAATAATAAACAAAGAAATACAACAAATTAAAGCTAAAGACCCAATAAAATATGTACACCTAGGAGGAATAGAAATATTAATAAAAGCATGTTTCAGAGAATGAATAGATACACCAATAGAAATATATCTAGCAGACGACAGAATAGTAGAACCTATAGAAAAAAGTATAATAAGTACAGTAAAAGGAAATCTAATATTCCAAAAAATCAAATTTATAATAAGCGCCAATTATTCAATAGCAGTAAACGATAGAAACATAGATACATCTCTAGTATTATATTGAAAAATGTCCGGAATAGAGTTAGCTCCAGGAAGTAAGATACTTACAGCAAGATGTAAAAATTCATATGTATTAACAACAAAACATAAAATAATAGCAAAATATAAGATAAATAGAATAAAAATAAAATATTATTTTGAACAAATTGTTACAGTAATAGATAGCAATGATTACAGTTACAAGGAAATAGATATAGAAGAAGATTTAGAAATAGTAAGTGACAGAATAAGCAATTCAAAAAGAATGAAAGGAATAAACCACATTAATGAAACACCTCAACTTTCAAGAAAATCAATAGAATATTAAATGATAAAAGATATAGAACCATACCATTACTATATAACTAGAATAATGGAACAACGAAAGTATATTCTAATAATAAACATTGGCCAAGAAGAAAATTACATAACAAGAGAGTTAGTAGCAGAAGATAAAATAACCTCTAAAGGACGAACGTGCCCAGAATTACAAAAAGAGTTAATAAATTCTGAGGAAACGACAGAAAAAGAAATAATTATTGGAAAAATAGTAATATTAATAAAATTCAAAATTTATCAAGGAGATAACATAATATTAGAAATAAAATGGTTAGAAAAAATGAAATCATCTAATTTAGAAAATACACAATTAACCATAACATATAAAAATAAGAAGGTCATAATAAAGAACAATATGAAAATATAGACACTTGCAAAAATATTAATAGAAAATTACTACAACAGATACTATACCCCTATGTTAGATACAGGAGCAGAAGATAATATGTGCAAACACAATTGCCTACCAGAAGAAAAATGGGAGAAGCTAAAAACACCCATAGTAGTAACATGATTCAATAATGAAGGAAATATGTTAACATATAAAGCAAATAATATAAAATTATAAATATGGGATAAAATATTAACTATAGAAGAAATATATAGTTACGAATTTATAAATAAGGATATGATTTTAGGAATGTCATTCTTAGAAAAACTATATCCCCTTGTGATAACAAAAACACGCTGGTGGTTTACTACACCATGTAAACAAAAGGTAGGAGCAAAAAGAGTAAACAACATGTCACACCCCAAATACGGATGTGATGGCACGTGTCCATTTCTTACCGGACACGTCAGCCTAACCCAACTACAACGATAGAGAAGTAGAAATACGAGAATAAAATATAATAAATAAGCGGAAGACTTTAATTAAGACTCAACACTAACCAGAATTTGGTTGTCACATGTACAAACCTCTAAACACATAATTCGAATAAAAATATACAAGTCTCAGAGTATAGTTCTCGAATAGAACAAAACTGAAAGTAAAGATAACTCAAGGGCACGTCTGGAATGAACCGCTACCTCTCGAGTATGTCTCGAAACTCAATCTGCTAAAGAAAATACTAAGCCAAATCTGAGAAAGCTGTCAACCTACACAATTGTGTAGAAGTAAGGGTGAGTACCGAAAACCACAGGTACTCGCAAGTAACTCTAAACTAAGCAAAACTAGCAGCTATAAACAACTCCTTTCAATCCCAACCGAACCACCGAAACTTCAATCTAGCAGCAAACCAACCAACCTATACAAAACAGATCATATTCAATAGCCAGAACCAACAGTATATCCTCATCAACCTCAGATCAACAAATAAGAGCAAGTAGATCAAATTCCACAAAAGAAGGGTAAACCGATACAATCCACACATAACAGACAAAGATAAGGCAAATGCGATGCAAAATGCAATAATGATGTCATGTAGTCGTGATGCATGTCTGTCCTATGATACACATCTGTTGACGTAATCAATCCGCGCTGAATACTCAAATCAGAACCCATGGGGGCCATACATGGACTATGTATCACCGCCGGAACCAGATCCCATCGACATCCAAATCGCTAGCCGGAGGTAGTCCATCTCATATATCTCTTGCCAGAGCTAGTCTCAACTGTGTCTCATATCCATCCATCCTCATATCAGTGTCTCAGAACTCATGCAACAGATAGTTCACACATGAGATGAATAATGAATATGCACATGTCATCAATCACAATCATATCACGATTACATCATAGTATTACACATCATCTGTCTCAATCACAACCATATCACGACCACATCATAGTATTACACATCACCTGTCTCAATCACAACCATATCACGACCACATCATAGTATTACACATCACCTGTCTCAATCATAATCATATCACGGCCACATCATAGTATTACACATCACATGTCTCAGTCACAACCATATCACGACCACATCATAGCATTATACATCACCTGTCTCAATCACAATGTTTGTATCAATCATAGCCTACTCATGCTCTTCTATCCCCTCAATATCAGTTATCACATGACTTATTCAACAATTTCAAGTCACATATAACATATTTAGCTCGTTTTATTCCCCATATTTCATTTACAACAATTTCAATCAACAAATAAAACTCATCCTCAATCCCCATTACTCCCCAACATAATTAGGAAAGTAGTCATGCGTAGTCTAAGAGTATTACAAAGTTTGGAAGCCACTTGCCTTAAAACGAACTCCAAAAGTTACTTGACTTGAGCCTTTCCTCTCCGAGTATAATCCGGATCGCGATAATCTATTCAAACAATTATTCACAATCACAATTCTAGTCCAATGATACCAAAATCAAGAAATTTAGGGAAAAAAGGGCAAAACTGTCCAAAAGTCTCATATCGGAAAACGATACCCAAATCTGAAAATTTTTGATGTAAAATGATCCTTAAAGTATTTGGAAGCTAATGGTGAAAACCAATTTGAAAACTGAGTTGAAATCAATTCACAAACTCAATTTGAAGGAAAATCCATGTTCTTGAAGAAGCCTAAAATATTCGGATCCGAAACCTCGACTCGAAAATGAAATATCTCTTGAAAAACATCTTACCCATGCTTAGATAAGTTCAAATATGAAATTTCATCAAAAACGGAGTTAAGATCGACCTTGAAATTCTCAATTTACCAAACTTTAACTTTACCGGGAAAGTCCAAATTGTACGCGGTTAATATGATGAAAATAATCGATGAATCAATAATTTTATGTTAAAATCAGTTTACCCAAAACATAAGGATCGTAAATATACCTTTTTCATCAAAAAGGGAGTCCAAATCGATAAAACCCCAATTTTCCCCAAGAGATTTATGGATAGGGAAAAAAGAAAAAAAACCAGATAAAGAAATTATGAGAAAATGTCGAATTGAAAATTGAATACTAACCCTCATATTAATTCAAGAAGAAACCCATAGGAATCACTCCATTCCGATCTCTAGAACTCCCGATAGGCTCAAAATACCAAATGAACACAGTCTGAGATTTTTATAACAGTACATGGCTGTTATGCACTAGAAATACAGCAGTTAATCTTTCACTAAAAAGGCCGTAATTTCCTCATACGATAGTGAAATGACCCAATTCTTTTTTGTAAATGTCTTAAATAATGATACGGACCTGCTCGTTGAATCAGAGCTCAATTTCATGCTCGTTTGCCCAGTCAAATATCATTTCTACTCGGTAAACAATTATTTCTTATTTGCGATAAAAGTCCAATCTCGAGTTAGCGAAAATGCACCAAAATTTGCAGATAAGTCCTATAATTCATGCTCAAAGTTTCAGAGCCTTCGGAATAATTTTTCGACCTTTAAAACTAGTAATGAACCCTTTAGTTGCCACAATTTGCTGAAATAGTGTCAAAGCATCCAAGAAGCTTAAAAGCTTACCCAAAACTCATTTGGCACTTCCGGAACACAAACCAAATATGCTACTACCTTGAAAATGACATTTTGGACTCAATGAAATCATCGGAATTTGTATTCGACGTCTCCTTGACCCGGTATCCGATAAGGCGTCAAGAAATTAACTTTAGGCTCAAAAACTCGAAACGCACTCGGAGCCTCTAAAAATTCAACCAAGACTAATTCTAGACTTAGAATCACCCCCTGAATCCAACGGTGTCCTCGGAAATCCATTTCGAGTACCGGAACCTCATTTGTTGACCAAAGTCAACTCTTGATCAAAATTTCATAATTTTTGCAACTTAGGACCTCAAATCTTCGTTTTAACTCCAAATTCGACTCCGTAAATTCTCATAGACCCGTTTCAACATTCTAAAACTGCTTGAATCGACGGAAATCCGATTCTAGTCTCGAAACTCCAAATGACTCGAAATAGCACTTTTAACCAAACTTTAACTCTTAAAAACTCAACTTTTCATCAATTTTCCTCCAAACCAACTTCGAAAATACAACAATTAGGACTCGGGGCAACTATCAAGAGGAGTAAAACGGTCATTTTATGAGGATTTCCAAAACTGACCTTTAGGGTCATTACATTATTCACCACTAAAAATCATGTTCGTCCTCGAACATAAAGTAGAAGAAGGCAAAAAAATACTCGCTGCTATCAACCCCGAGGTGAAATTTCCGAACTTAATAATTACTACTCCAAACGAACCCATTCTTAAACCTTATCCCAAAGATCCATAAAAAGGATTCCCAAATCAATCTTGACAACTCAACCCTCAAAGGGTTATTTCAAACCACTGACTAACTCAAAGACTGAATCTGAATCTAAGATCTCAAAACCACAACATATTTACCATGACAAACCCCTAATCATGTAACCACGAGAGAAATTTCGGAATCAATAACCACAGAAAAATCAAGGATGAACCTAAATCAGTCACCAAGCTCTCACAACACACGAACCATCACCGACTCTAGAAAAAATTTCATTCTCATTACCACATTTCCATAAGTTTGAGTCATACTAATATGATGCATATCCATCGAGCACCCATCTTGGAATAACGCTTATCTAACCCACAGATAGAAATGATCAAGTATCCAACTAATGATCGACCCACCCAAGCATATAAAACCTCTAAGGATGCCACCAAAACACTGAAGTAGGATCTGTAATTGTAGACAACTCCAGCAACGGAAGAACTAGGCCCACGGGCCACCTAAGCATCGAACCACACCTAGCTGAACCATGCATACAGGGGCAAGATAAATACCAAAATAGACAAAAACTGTAGCCACATACGGTAGCCTCTCTATACCTTTCCAAAAGCAAGATGACACTTGTAGAACTTCCGAAAACCTTCCACCACCCCAATACCACATCGAACCCACTATCTCTGAATCGGTCCACCCACACAAGTATTCTATTTTGCCAAGAGAGCATGAATAGGTCCATCCGATTCACCACTAGGCATCCACCCACAAAAGTAAAAACACGTCTAAACATAGACAGAGAATCATAATCCAAAACCATGTTTGAAATGAGGTAGGTGGTCACATAAGAATATACAAAACTGAAATTGAACAACCCAAGATATCCCTTCCACGATGTCCATAACACACCTTCCCCTTCGTCTGACTTCACCATCAGCCAGTCCGCCTCATAACAATCATAGACATACTCAATTTATCCATTTTCTCATACTCTTTACAATAATCCATTAAAGCCAACAATATCGATACTACCAAAACATCATAGTCACACCGGCCAGTTACTTTACCCTCAGATGGCCACTAGTATCCAGTCATTCTTAGAAACACATCGTTGCTTCCAAAATTTTGAATTATGGTCCTTCCTCCTTCCATTGAAGCATTCCACGATCGATATGGGTCTCACCCAATCGCTAATAATCCAAGTTCTAAATGTAATAGTACCTTTTCATTGAGATAGAACTATTGAATCACGACCAATATTGATTACACGCGATCCTTTACTTACCCAGCTTCAATTATTATTCAAACCATCATATATCTTATGCCGAAACTTGAAGCAGTTCTTGGTCACTCCAATAATTCCGTATACTATGAGCACACAACCTCTATTTACCATCAAGGATCTATGTAACGCGTTACAACAGTCTGGATAATTCCATAAATAGAGTTATCAACCCAGTTCAAAATCCTCAATAACTATATAGATCTATAAGTCCTTCCGGTTGGACACTCGTAAGCCACCTACCATAAGCTGAACAATTCAAACCAATTCAAAAATTGCAGAATTCCTCATACATCAACGTTTACCACCAACACCAATACCAAATGTTCAGAAAGTAGCTGATAATTAGTTCCTAATATAATCATGACCACCCAAGGGTCGTACCTTGTCCTAGAAACAAGACAGGATCGATTCACTCGATCCACCACTATAACTTTCCTTATAATTAATGCTTAACTCAAGCGTTCATAGTAGCAACCACTTGATTTCTCAATCGAGAATGCAACATCAACCTTCTGACCCGATTAGGTGAAACAACTAACAACTCAGATTTCTCCGCTTCCATATATCACTAGTACCACATCATGAACAATCGCTAAATCCACCACTAGAAGACATCAGATCCATTGAGAAGGTCGTAGTCAAAAAACCTGTTCATTTACACTTATTAAATAGTTGTAAAACATTACCAAAGCACTTCAGTCTCCGACCGAAAATGATATGCACAATTTCGTAAGCCCGATCGATGGCAGAAGCAACATAGCCCATAACCCCAACCAAGATAACATGAGTACCGTCGTAGTCGCCGTACAATGACCCTGTAATGATATACACCCACACTATAAAACCACCGTAGAACTTCTGATTTTGGTTGGTGCAACTTCATCATCATAATATACTACGCAATCTATTCCCTTATGACGAACTTCACAACTATAGTTTCCAAAGTCGCAGCACTCTCAACATAGTCATTCTCTTACTTACACCATTCTTCATTGTCTAGCCACTTCCGTCGTATAAGTCACACAAGCACTATTCTCGTTGTTGAATAAATGACCGGAGAACTAAGACGTTCTTGAAGTCTCTTAATAAATGTTCATCTTCCAATACCATAAACTCAAAACACATCCCTTGGACACAACCTTCATGAAAAAAATACAAGTATAAGAGTCACAATATCCAACCATAACCAACATACAAGTCATTAACCACTTTAGCACATACTCCACACATAACCCATTCCTTCACCTTAAACCATCCACCTCAAGTAACCCTTGGACAACACTTTGTGCAATGTATGGATAGCGTCCCATACCACCATCCACACTAAAGCATCATCCTAAGGCCACCAAATGTGAACTTACCACTTATCATGCTTCATATCACAAGCCATCATGCACAACTAGTACCAATGTACAACACATGAACATAATTGACAAGTAAGCCTTTTCATCATTTCTTGACCTCTATCTCAAGTTACCCAAAGCCACACTTAAGTGAAACATGAAGTGACCGCCCATACAATCTTTTCATATACACCTAAGTGTTCCTAAGGGTTACCATAGATAAGGAAATTTACCATTACAATATAACATACTAAGTCAATGTTCACATATAAAACCATAGCCAACCGTATACATACTCAACATATATTCATATACAACCCATGCTTAACTTTAAAGGAACACATGCCATTTCATTACCATAGGACCTCTACCTAATATAACCTTAAGACACACTTGAGTAAGACAAGAAGTGACCGCCCATACAACCTCTTCAAGCACACTTAAGTGTTCCTCAAGATTACCTTAGATAAGGACATTTCCTTTACAACATAACATCAATAGACCAACATTCTTTAAGAAACCATTTTTGGAGACATTCAAGCACATAAGGGGACTTTCACATAATAGTCGTTAGACTTAGGGAACTCACTTTAGTATCTTCAAAGCCTACTCGTGCCATGTGTAGATAGCATCCCATACTACTACCTACACGTTGTAGAACCTATCCAATAACTAGAGTGCGCATCCCACATGATGGGAATAGGCATAACCGACATAGACCATACTAGCTAGGTATGGAATCCGGAGTCTATCCTACTCCGTGGAGGTTGTTCTACTTGCCAAAGGTAGAACTAGTAAGCAACCCATGTAGGCACATGGTTTAGGGGATGTCCAAGGAAGTTCATTGTGCCTAATCTCATACTCAACTAGGCCACCTTCCTAACCACATCCACTCGGTGCTAGCCTTGTTTCCCATAGAGTATTCAATCACATATGTACTTAGAGAAGGTTCCTTTTCTAGTTCAACCAACTCATAGTACCTCTTCCCAAGAAAGGCCCCATTTCTTAGTCATGGCCAATCAAGGTTCATAAGGATAGCTCATTAAATCCCCCTGGAAGGGTGCCTTAGGCCTACCGATTTTTCATTAAGGGTGCCTTAAGCCTGCCGGTCCAAGGTTCATCATTTCACACATGAGAAGGGCTACCACCATTAGGTCTACCGATTTCATGGTTTTACATTTACTTAGGAAAGCTAGACTTATGAAAGGGCACCATTTCTTAGTTTTGCCGATTCAAGTCTTGGCCTAGAATTCCTCTTTTAGCATTTATAGAAAGGGCACCATTTCTTAGTTCTGCCCATTTCACACATTCATGCATTCAAGACTTTAAGTAACAAGGAGGGACACTTTAGTCTACCAACCAAGTCACAACATTTTCATTTAAGGATACTTCATAATCCAACATCATTTCATATATACATCATGAGAAATCATACTTTAACTCACAATGCTATCCACTTTACATAGGATCATCACAAGATCACATAAAACTCATTCACATCATACCTTCACATATAGCTTCATATAAAACTCATTCACATCATACCTTCACATATAGCTTCACATAAAACTCATTCACATCATACCTTCACATATAGCTTCACATAAAACTTTACATATAGCTTCATATAGGACTTTACATATAGCCTCATTCATAAATAATAATATAACAATACAATAACACTCATATAATGCCCTTCATGGCCTCAATTCACAATAATACAACATTCCAACATTATGCAACAACTTCCCCAATGCCTTCATTCACAATAATACCACACAAGAACAAGATGTAATACTTCCACCAAAGGTTGATTCAACCTACCAACAACAATTAATTCAATAAAGAGAGTTCAAGCTTTCTTACCATAATTCAAAGCTATAGCCAAAATCACCAAAAATCCAAGCAATCACTAATACTTCACTCATAAGGCTTACCACCCTTAATTCACCCATTATCAACAATTAATCATGAATAAACATTAAACAACACAAGAGATATCAATACAATTCACTTTACACATAATTCCATCAACTTTGAATTTATAGAAATAGACCCATTTCATAAACACATTTTGGGGTTTTGTAGAATACAAGGATTCATGGAGTTTTTCATCTTAAAACATCAATAATATCATGACTTATCATTTGAAATCTTTTCATGCAAGAACCCATGAGTTTGAGTAGAAATTAGGCTTTTTCACAAACTTTGGAAAAGTTGAAAACCATTTGAAATTGGCTCTAGGGTGATAGCTTGCCCTAGATAAAGAACTCACATACCTTTACTAGGATTCCCCAAGAAATTTGATGAAGAAAACGTCTTGCATCCACAACCCTAGCTCCCACTTCTTCTTCTTCTTCTCTTCTTTCTCTCTTCCTCTCTTCTACACTCAAGAACCATAACTCTTACTCTTTTAAAATGAAACAAAAATGATCCATAATCAGCCTAACACAACAATATAACCTCAAAAGAAATGATTTGTGAAAAGACCAAAATGCCCTTACTGCCCAACTTTCAAAGGGCATAACTCGCTCATACGAACTCGGAATCGAGCAAACTCGGTGGCTTTGGAAAGATTGTTCCAAGGGCTTTCCAAACATAACTGGAACTACTCCTGGATCATCCTGAGCTAGGAGTTATGACTGCTCAAAGTTGACCAAAAACTCACTGATTTCCACACTTGGCCGAATTTCCAGATTCTGGATTTTTTTCCAAAAATGACTACTTCCAATTTCAAGCTTCTTCATATTCATTTTAAATTGCCGGATGTTATAAATATTATTCAGGAATATTTAAAAACCCCGAAATAAAATGGGAAATAAACAAAAAAGAATTATATTCAATATATAAATGTTTATTAGCCTTTGAACCATACATTGTATAGACCAAATTTATTGTAAGAACAGATAATACGCAGGTAAAATGGTAGATAACAAGAAAGGTACAAGATTCAGTAACGACCAAAGAAATACGAAGACTAGTATTAAATATATTAAATTTTACATTTACAATAGAAGTGATATGTACTAACAAGAATGTTATTGTAGATTACATCTCAAGACAAAGATACATAGACTGAAAAAGAAAATACTATAGAAGAAATACTTAAAGTTATGACTCTACTTTGAACAAAAGTAGAAAATATTGACAAAGAGCTATGACAAATAAAAAGTCAGCAGCATGACTATAAAAATGCGAAGCTAAGTCGATCAGAAGATATGTACTAACAAGAATGTTATTGTAGATTACATCTCAAGACAAAGATACATAGACTGAAAAAGAAAATACTATAGAAGAAATACTTAAAGTTATGACTCTACTTTGTACAAAAGTAGAAAATATTGACAAAGAGCTACAACAAATAAAAAGTCACCAGCATGACTGTAACAATGTGAAGCTAAGTCGATCAGAAGACTTAAAGATTGCAGAGCAACAAGGTGACGTTGGGGAAGCACCTAAAAACCCATAATGATTTGCAACATGTAGCTACAGGGAGCACATCTGCAACAAAAAAAAAATTAAACCAGATATGTTAACATTAATATGAATAAAATATTTGAAAAACCATTTATGCCAAAGAACCAAAAAGATCCATTATTCATACCACCTCAGCTAAACACATATAAAGAAAGCCTACGACAAAACAAAAAGACTTATAACCATATAACCAGAGCCTACATAGAGAACATCCACAAAATACAGACCTTTCTAAATCAAAATCAAAGATCCAAAAATACAAAAAATCCCCATGAAGATTGCATTACACAAAACCTACACGGATATAATAAGCTGATTGCACAACCAGGAACAAGTACAAGTCTAGTAGGAACTTGCTACAACTATGGATTGTTAAGTACCGTATATACCCTAACAGGAGACGAAATATCTACGATACCAGAGTTACATAAAGCATTTATGCACTACAAAAGGATAACTAAAGGAACACTTTTTTATATAAAGTTCTATTCAGCACTAACAGAAATATTGTATGATGAAATTAAACCTATCATCCAAGTCATAAAAATTGAATTAACCAGAGAAATGATAATACCAGAAAAAATAGAACAACAAGACGAGATACAAAAGATAGAGATACCGGAATTTTACACAAGAAAGCGGATTATTGGAATAGCTACTATTTTGAACGAGTTAACAACCAATTATTTAAATGGAAATTCAGTATGGAGCTACTATGCAAGAGAACAAACTATGATATATTCAAATTTTAGAGAAATCAGAGAAGCAGATATGTAAGAAATACGAAAATGGATATTAAGCTTATTAAAACCATAACAACAACCAACTACAAGGGCAATACGAAGGAATTTTATTTCACCAGAGATAATGACCAACTATTGCAAAAATATTGGACATAGATACCCAGATCATCAATGCTCGAAGTTCTATGGAGAAGATAATGTATTTCCAGTTGTCCAGCTAGAATAAAGGCGACAAGATAAAAAGAAAAAAAGACAAACAACAAGATAAGAAAGCAGTAGACAAGAAAAAGTGACAAGATAAAGTGTGCATTATTCTGGTATGCAGTAATGTAGTGTGCATTATTATGCATTAGACAAGTGTAAAGTAAAATTGTACTAGTAATACTGTTAGTGATAGTGATAGAAAAAGTAAGGTATGTAAATTAGTGGATAAGTGTAAAGTAAAATAGTATTAGTGATAGTGATAGAAATAAGGCAAGAGGGATGTAGCATCTGTACTTGTATAAATAGAGAGCCATTAGGCACATCTAAGGCAAGACTTTCTCGACAGAAAGCAAGCCTCTTTGTAGTACTCTCAAATAAATAAATATCAAGTTTTAATCTAAGCTATGGAACAAAATATACCAGATCTCATAGAAAAACAAGTATATCAATTTATGATTATGCATAACTAAATCTATTATTTCCTGAATAACATAGCATAATTAAATAAGTTAATACTAGTTATTATATACTAGAATTATATGAAGCATGTTTTCTAGTTTGTTAACATGAGGAAAAAAGGAAAAACTTTCAGACTATGCCATCCTAAAGTTGAAACCATAGGTAAGGAAGCCGTGAGGGGAGTAAACAGAGTTGAGGCGCGGTTAGGAAGGGTGTACCTTTGAAAGTACGATGTTAATAGTGACATGAGGACATGGTTGAGAATAATCTAGTTTATAGTAATCTAATATGAATAATATTTATTATGCATATGATATAAGGGAATTATTGATTAAACAGCAGATTATTAATATGACTAATTATCTAGATGATGAAATGATATTAGCTTATGAAACACTGATTTTATATATTCTAAAAAATATAAAAATAATTGAATTAAGAAGAATGATATGAGAAAATATATTTGACTTAGAAGAACTAGAAATAGCAACTCTGAAATAGACGAAATAAATGAAATAAATATAGACCTAGAACGAATTAATATTTGCGATCTAGAATTAGAATACTCAGACTAATGATAAATTACGAATACTTCAAATATTGGCAAGAAACTACTGAGGAAATAACTTTACTAGGAGATCTAATAAAAGAAAATATAAAAATATATCAAAGAACCCAAAATATACAATACATAGAATACATACTAGAATATAAGAGAAATAATTAGACTAATACCCTTAAGGAAAGAATATTATGATAAAGCTTTTAATGCTTAATAACATACTCATAAACCTCCCCCCTCTCCCCAAAATTGGTATCAAATTATTGATTATTGATATAAGGGAATTATTGATTAAACAACAGATTATTAATATGACTACTTATCTATATGATGAAATGATATTAGCTTATGAAACACTGATTTTATCCTTATTTATAAATTCGTTACTATATATGTCTTCTATAGTTAATATTTTATCCCATATTTGTAATTTTATATTATTTGCTTTATATGTTATCATACTTCCTTCATTAATGAATCCTGCTACTACTATGGATGTTTTTAGCTTCTCCAATTTTTCTTCTGGTAGGCAATTGTGTTTGCACATATTAGCTTCTGTTCCTGTATCTAGCATAGGGGTAAAATATCTATTATATGTTATAAATACATTATTGTGGATGTCATCCGTAACTCTCTTCAAAGATTATCCGTAACTCTCTTTGAAGTTCATGTATGAAATAAATGAACACTATTTAATTCATGTAACTTTGAAGAGACATTTTGTAATATAAATAGGCGATGATTATTTTATAAAAGAGACAATTGAAAAGTACAGAAGAAAGAAATAAGAAAGCATTATCTCCCGTATATCTTGTCTATATATTTTATTGTCTGATATTATTTTGTATTGCTAATATTTCACAACACGTTATCAACACGAATCTCTAACCAACTGAGACCTACTTAATTTGAAATTAATTCCTAAAAGTTAATCAACTTTCTTTTAGAGTCAGGTATACATTTATATGTTTATAACACCTCTAATAGGACTTTCATAAATCTTTGGTCGATAATTTAATTACTGCATATATAACTTGATTTAGCTATTATTATGATACTTTACTAGGCATAATAATCAATACGTTTCAAGTTTATATTGTTATGTTATTTATATGCTACTAACTTATAACTCTAAATTAATTACTAAGTAATATGATAGCATTCTAGTTAAAATAACTCGTAAGTATTTTCATACATTAGGATAAGTATATTGGTGTGTCATAAAAAGAATATTATTGTATTAAATATGACTTGAAACTCTTACAAAAATTTGGTGTTAATATATATTGAAACTAATAATAAATATTATAGAACAATTAAAATTACATATTAAAACTATTGTTTCAATACATCGTTAGTTTATATGTTTTTGAGACATTCAATGTGCATGCATATAACATATAATATATTTTATAATCATATTATACTTTATCATTTATTATAAAGAAACCAACATCATAATATTAACTCAATTATTTTATGATAGTTTTCATCATGTCGAATTTGTCAAAGCTTGAATTTGTGCCAATTAACATTTCTATAAAGAACTATTTGCCATGGGTACTTGATGCTGAAATTCACCTTACTGTTAAGAGTCTTGGTGATTGTATAATCGAAGGAATTAAGGCATCAAGTCAGGATAAAGCGAAAACTATGATTTTTCTTCGTCATCATTTTGATGAAAGCCTGAAGGTTGAATACTTAACAGTGAAAGATCCACTTGAATTGTGGATAGGTTTGAAAGGGAGGTATGACCACCTCAAGGCAACTGTATTGCCAAGGGCTCGTTATGAGTGGATGCACTTACGGTTTCAAGATTATAAAACTGTAATTGGGTATAACTCTGTTGTATTTAGAATCACTTCCCAATTAAAATTATGTGGGGAAGTTATAAAAGATGAGGACATGTTGGGAAAGACACTAACTACTTTCCATGCCTCCAATATGATATTATAGCAGCAATATCGTGAACAGGGTTTTAAAAAATACTCTGAATTAATCTCATGCCTTCTTGTAGCATAATGACCTTTTAATGAAAAATCATGAAGCCCGTCCCACTGGAAGTGCTCCATTACCGGAGGCCCACGGGGTAGAAGCACACGGCCAGTCTGAAATAAGACAAAATATCGGGGCCATGATAATGTGCGTGGACGTGGCAAAGGCAAAAGACGATATAATAATCATCGAGGTGGTGGTCATAACAAAAGGGAGAACAATATGGGTTCTCAAAATAATCCTTCAAAAGGCAAGGGCGATCACTGTTATCGATGTGGCCTTAAAGGTCACTGGAAAAATGAATGTCGGGCACCTGAGCATTTTGTCAGGTTGTATGAAAATTCCTTTAAAAGGAAAGGAAATAAAGGTAGTGCCTCCTCTTCTAATGCCCGAGTGGAGTCACATTTGACTCTCAAAAATGATGCTCAGGCAGGGTCTTCTCAAAAATATGATGAGAATTTGAGGCGAAATTAGCATTGAAAGATGATGCTTTTGATGGGCTCGATGATATTACTCATCTAGAAGCTGAGGACTTCTTTAGGGATCGCAATTGAAGATTGATAATTGAATTGGGAAATGAATAATATTATGTGTTTTTAATGTCTTACTTAAAGTTCATGTACTTAGATTTTCTTTTGTTAAGTTTCATACTTCTTCTTATGTATTTTTATTTTTATGAAGATAAATAAAATTTCCTAGTCTTCAGTTGGATCCAAGATGAGTAATGGAGATATGTGTCTTCTGGACAGTGCCACAACTTATACGATACAAAGAGAAAAGAAATATTTCTATCATTTGATAATGAAAAAGGCATATGTTAATACAATATCTGGTAGTACAAAATTGATTGAGGGCTCTGGAAGAGCAACCTTATTACTACCTTGAGAAACATTATTGGTAATTGATAATGCATTGTATTGTAGTAAGTCTCATAGAAACTTATTAAGTTTCAAGGTTATTCGCCAAAATGGCTATCATGTTGAGACTGCGAATGAAGGAAATGTTGAATACCTTTATATTACTACAATAAATGCGGAGAAGAAAACTGTGCATGAAAAATTGCAAGCACTCTCTTCTGGGTTGTACCATACAAATATTGGTATGGTTGAAACACATGACATAGTAAACAAAAGGTTTACTGGTTCTAATGATTTTATCATTTGGCATGACCGGTTGGGCCATTCCGGTTAAAATATGATGCGCAAAATAATTGAAAATTCACATGGGCATAGTTTGAAGAATCAAAATGTTCTTCAATCGAAGGAATTCTCTTGTGCTGCTTGTTCACAAGGAAAGTTGGTTATCGAACCATCAATGACTAAGGTTGGAATGGAATCTCCCGCATTTCTGGAACGGATACAGGGTGATATATGTGGACCTATTCACCCTGCATGTGGACCATTTAAATATTATATGGTCTTGCTAGATGCATCAACAAGATGGTCTCATGTGTGCTTATTATCAACTCGCAATATGGCTTTTTGCGAGGTTGTTGGCTCAAATAGTAAGGTTAAAATCACAATTTCCAGGTTATGCAATAAAAACAATGCGTCTTGATAATGCTGGTGAGTTTACATCTCAGGCATTTAATGATTATTGTTTGTCCACTGGAATAACAGTTGAACATCCTTGTTGCACATGTTCATACTCAAAATGGTTTAGCAGAGTCATTGATTAAACGTCTTCAATTGATAGCTAGACCATTGTTGATGAGAACAAAGTTGCCTGTTTCGATTTGAGGGCATGCTATTTTGCATGCAGCAGCACTTGTGCGCAGAAGGCCAACCAGTTATCATGACATCTCCCCATTACAATTGGTTTTTGGTCAGGAGCCAAACATTTCCCATCTTAGAATCTTTGGTTGTGCGGTATATGTTCCAATTGCTCCACCACAACGCACAAAGATGGGTCCCCAAAGAAGGTTGGAGATATATGTTGGGTATGAATGTCGTTCTATTATAAAATATTTGGAACCTAGAATTGGAGATTTATTTACAGCAAGATTTGCTGATTGTCATTTTGATAAATCAGTATACCCAACATTAGGGGGAGAAAAAAAGCAATTGGGAAACGAGATAGATTGGAATTCATTTTAACTGTCTCATTTAGATCCTCGAACAAATCAATGTGAGCAAGAAGTTCAAAAGATAATTTATTTGCAGAATATTGTAAATCAATTGCCGGATGCATTTACTAACCTTTCACTGGTTACTAAATCATATATCTCAGCTGCTAATGCTCAAGTTCGAATTGATGTCTCGATAGGACAAAATGTTAAGGCAAATGAGTCTAGACCACGCTTAAAACGTGGTAAACCAATTGGTTCCAAGGATAAAAATCCTCGAAAAAGGAAAGGAATAAATGATCAAGATGATCATAATATAGAGACAATTGCTCATGAAGAGCTCCGAGACATAATAAATGAAGACACCAGAGAGGAGGTCTATGTACCTGAAAATAATAAGAATGAAGAAATCTCTATAAATTATGTCTCGACGAGAAAAATGTGGAATCGAAATAATATTGTGGTGGATAATATTTTTGCCTATAATGTTGCAGTTGAAATAATGCAACAAGATGAGGATTTAGAACCACGATCTGTCAATGAATGTAGACAGAGAAATTATTGGTCAAAATGGAAGGAAGCAATTCAAACAGAATTGGCTTCACTTGAAAAACGTGAAGTTTTTGGACAAATAGTCCGAACCCCTGAAGGTGTCAAGCCAGTTGGGTACAAGTGGGTTTTTGTGCGAAAGCGTAATGAAAATGGTAAAGTCGTAAGATATAAAGCACGACTTGTGGCACAAGGATTTTCGCAAAGACCTGGCATTGATTATGAGGAGACATATTCTCCTGTGGTAGATGCAATTACCTTCAGGTATCTAATAAATATGATGCAATTACCTTCAGGTATCTAATAAATATGACAGTTCATGAAAAGCTTGAAATGCATCTAATGGACGTTGTCAAAGACTATTTATATGGCTCACTAGACCACAATATTTTATGAAAATCCCTGAAGCACTCAAAGTGCCTGAAGCATATGAAAATTCAAAAGAAAATTGTTCAATAAAGCTTCAGAAATCCTTGTATGGATTGAAACAATAAGGACGAATGTGGTATAATCGTCTTAGCGAATATTTGTTAAAAGAAGGGTATAAGAATGACCATATTTGTCTTTGTATTTTTATACGAAGGTCAAAATATGAATTTGTAATAATATCTGTTTATGTTGATGACTTGAACATCATTGGAACTCCTACAGAGCTTTCAAAAGCCGTTGAGTGTTTGAAGAAAGAATTTGAAATGAAAGATCTTGGAAAGAAAATTTTTTGTCTTGGCCTTCATATTGAACATTTGAAAAGTGGAATATTTATCCATCAATCAACATATACTGAAAAGGTTTCAAAGTGATTTTTACATTGATAAATCACACCAATTGAGCACCCCAATGGTTGTGAGATCTCTCGATATAAATAACGATACATTCCGACCTCAAGAAAAGGATGAAGAGATTCTTGGTGAAGAAACACCATCTCTTAGTGCTATTGGGGCACTAATGTACCTAGCCAACAATACCCAGTCAGATATTTGTTTCGCAATAAGTTTATTGGCGAGATTCAGCTCATGTCCAACAAGTGTTAAACATATATTCAAATATCTTCAAGGAACAATTGAAATGGGATTGTTGTATTCTAATGCATCCAAGTCAGAATTGATAGGTTATGCAGATGCTGGCTATTTGTCTGATCCACATAAAGCCCGATCTCAGACAGGCTATTTATTAACATATGGAGATACAACTATATCATGGCGTTCGATGAAGCAAACAATAGTTGCTACTTCTTCAAATCATGCAGAGATAATAGCCATTCATGAAGCTAGTCGAGAGTGTGTATGGTTAAGATCAGTGACTCAACACATTTTGCAATTATGCGATCTTTCTGTGCAAACAAAGATTCCAACAATATTGTATGAAGATAATGCTGCTTGCATAGTTCAATTAAAGGGAGGATATATCAAAGGATACCGAACAAAGCATATTTCACCTAAGTTCTTTTTCACACATGATCTTCAACAAAATGGTGAGATAAATGTTCATTCGTTCGAGTGATAATCTTGCAGATTTATTCACTAAGGCATTGCCAACATCAACATTTGAGAAGTTAAGATATAAGATTGGAATGCGTCGTCTCCAGGATATCAAATAAACTTTTCATCAGGGGGAGTAAAATATGCGTTGTACTCTTTTTCCCTTAACCAAAGTTTTGTCCCATTGGGTTTTCCTAGTAAGGTTTTTAATGAGGCAACACTCAAGGCGTATTACAAGATATGTGTACTCTTTTTCCTTCACTAGGATTTTTCCCACTGGGTTTTTCCTAGTAAGGTTTTAACGAGGGACATTATCTATGGACATCGAAGGGGGAGTGTTATAAATACATTAATGTGGATGTCATCCGTAACTCTCTTCAAAGATCATCTGTAACTCTCTTTGAAGTTCATGTATGAAATAAATGAACACTATTTTATTCATGTAACTTTGAGGAGACATTTTGTAATATAAATAGGCGATGAATATTTTATAAAAGAGACAATTGAAAAGTACAGAATAAAGAAATAAGAAAGCATTATCTCCCATATATCTTGTCTTTATATTTATTGTCTGATATTATTTTATATTTTCCTAATATTTCACAACATTATAGTAATTTTCTATTATTATTTTTGCAAGTATGTATATCTAATAAAAGAAAATATAGAAATATATCAAAGAACCCAAAATATACAATACATAGAATACATACTAGAAAATATAAGAGAAATAATTAGACTAATACCCTTAAGGAAAGAATATTATGATAAAGCTTTTAATGCCTAAAAACATACTCATAACCCCCCCCCCCCCCAAATTGGTATCAGAGATATGAATATGAATAGTATGGAAAGTAAAGAACAACACAAATATAAATTAATCAGGACGATTATAGAGAAACGCTATGAGTTAAAACATAAATAAGAAAAACTTAAATATAACATATACGCAGGAGTATGCCAAAAATTTCTACTAGCTCAAAGAAGAACAATATTTGATATACAACTACAAATACAACAAATAGAATATAAACTAAAGCACAATCTATAATGAATAAAGAAGAATTTGCTATAGATGAAAAACCTATGAAAATCAAGACGGATTAAAAATAAAAATAATATTTTCAAGCTTAGGAAGGAGATATAAAAAAATAGGTGAAAATTTATATCTAATGATAGAAAAAGAAATAGTAAGATTAGAAGATAGTCTAACAGCCATGGTACAAATAACTAAAGAAAATGAAGAAATAGACAGGAAAAAAGAGATAGAAATTATTAGACAACAAGCAAAAATATAAATACAACAAATAGAAGAAACAAAAAATGATAAGATAATTGCTACAGAAAAAGAATTAGCAACACTAAAAGAACTATATGCAACTAAACAGAAAGAAAGAGAACTGCAAACAAAATTTGTAACATCCAGTAATTTGAAATATCTATGAAGAGGCTTAAAAATCGGAAATACTCATTTTTAGAAGGAATTCAAAAATCTGGAAAATTTGGCTATGTGTGGAAATCTGTGAGTTTTTGGCCAACTTTAAGCAGTCGTAACTCCTAGCTAAGGATGAGTTAGGAGCATTTCCAGATATGGTTGCGAAGCTTGTGGAATGATCTTTCCAACGCCACCAATTTTGATCAATTCTGAGTTTGTATGAGCGAGTTATGCCCTTTGAAAGTTGGGAAGTTGGCAGGGAATCCGTCCGGAAATTTTAAGGGCATTTTGGTCTTTTCCCTAGCCATTTCTTTTGGGATTATATTGTTGTGTTAGGATGATAATTGGATCATTTTGTCCCATTTTAAGAAAGTGAAAGCTAGGGCTTGAGAGTGAAGAAGAGGAGAAGAAAAGAAGAAGGAGAAGAAGAAGAGAAGAAAGAGGAGATCAACAAGTTTCCGTCAAAGATCGTCGGGGGTGATCCCTACTAGGTATGTGAGTTCTTAGTGTTAGGTTGATCCTTTCCCCCACACACCAAACTCATTTTATTATTGAGAAAGAGGATTAGTTGTGTTGTTGAAGTTGATGATTGTGTTGTTGAAGTACCTTGTGATTTGGGACATGTTTCCGGTTGGTTTTTGAGTTGTAATCTGTTGAATATTAAGGTATTTATGATTCTAAATGTTTGGGGCTGGAAACCTTGAAGTTTAGAAGGTTTAGAGTTGGAGTAAAGAAGGAGAAAAGTCGAAGTTGTCAGAGAAAATGGGTGGCGCGTCGCGCCTTGCAGAGCGCCCCAAGAAATGCTCTGGCCTTCACCCCTTGGGGTGCCGCGTCATGCAGAGCGCCTCAGCTGTCCCTCTGAGCTGCAAGGGCTGGCGCTCCACGCCTTGCAGAGCGCCAACGACGCCAAGTTTCCCCCATTCTTTCACACTTTCTCATGCATGTTCCTAGGAATTGTACCTATGTTTTATAGTTGTTTCCAACACTCTAAGGTACATTTAGACATCCCTAATTCATCCATAAACATGTGATCATATACCTTGAATCCATAGTTCAATCCGAGGCAAGTTAGGATCGAAGTCAAAATGAAGTTAGAGTCAATTCAAGTAAAGTTAAATAGTAAGTCCAAGCAAGTTCTCCAAGCTTTTAAAGAGTGTAGAGTTCCAAGTTAAGTAAAGAGTCTCGAGTTTCAAGTTAAGGCAAGAGCATAAAGTTGAGTCCTTTTCTCAAAAGCTACTAGGGAACTAAGTATTCCCAAAGAGGTTTGTAAATGTTTTTACATTTGAGCAAGAAGGGAACCATGCTTTCCAAAAGAGCCTTTGGGCTATGTTTTGAGTAATCATCTCAATTAAAGAAAGATGTGTTTAAAGATACTTATGAAACAAAGTATTTTGGGAGTAGTATTGAGCACCGAATTGGGGACACGAGTTCATACTAACTCAACTCTCCATAAGAACCATGCGCCAACATGGGACTTGACGTATCTTTCTTTTTAGATGATCACGTAAGGTTAGGCTGGTGGATCCACTATACAAAAGTAAGGTCATATATCACGGCAGGGTATAGGATGGTCCTTGGGCAACGTGAGGTAAAATGTTGTACCACCACTAGGGCTAATAGTTGGTGGTTGTCGGTCAAAGAATCTCCCATTAAAGTTATATTACTTTGTATAAAAAAAATTGAGTTGTTATTGCTTGAATCATTAACGAACTAAGTTTTTTGCAACGTTTTAAAAGCTTTATATATCGCATGTGTCTTATTGCCTTATATAAATATATATATATTCATATTGAGTTCAGTTAAGTTATTCTTGAGTCGTACGGGGCCAAGGTAAGTGTTCTCTTGTATTCCTTGCAAGCTTAAGTTGTGGTTTAGCTTTTCAGCTCGCATACTCATACATTCCATGTACTGATGCCAGTTGGCCTGCATCTTATTATGATGCAGACACAGGTACCCCGGATCAGCATCCTGCACGTCGTTGATCCAACTGAGCAGTTCAAAGTCAGTGGTGAGCCTCCTTTCTTCCGGAGGACTCGGTTACTTTGTTCTCTTAAGTTTTGTTTTATTAGGGTGTTGTGGGGTCTGTCCCAATATCCATCTAAGTATTCTAGAGGCTTCGTAGACAGTCAGTAAATTAGTTTTGAGTCTCTTATCTATGTATATATGTAAATATTCTATTTTGAGACTCAGTTGCCTTTTTGGCCAAACTTTATCAGTTAAGTTGTTTTGTAATCTTGCATTTGCATTGAGTTATTCTGTTGAGTTAGATTTCCGCTGAGTTAAGAAAGCCAGGCCAAGGGTTCGCTTGCAGCCAGTAAGGGTCTTCGGGTGCCGGTCCTGCCTAGGGTGGAGGCTCGGGGTTTGACAAACTTGGTATCAAAGCATAGAGTTCAACAGTCCTAGGAATTCTATGAAGCCGTGTCTGTAGAGTCCTAGTTATCGGTGTGAAGCGCGCCACATCTATAATTAGGAGGCTACAACATTTAGGAAGACTTATCATTTCTTTCACACTCATCTCATGCGTTAGAGTTTATCTCTAAAGAGTTTCTTTCTAATTCATGCCTGGGTGTGTTTCAAATAATCATGCCTCCACAAAGAGTTGGCAAAGGGCGTCTTCCTAGACGTTATGTTGATGAGCAAGAGTTGCCTTATGCCCCGGGAGCACAACCTCAAGGGGAAGTTTCTAATGCCGAGTTCAGAGATACAATTAGAATTCTGAGTCAAGCTATAACTAATCAAATTGGTCAGCGAAGGGGAGCTCGGCATGAAGGAGCTGACACCTCAAGGATTCGTGAGTTCTTGGGGATGAATCCTCCGAGTTACACGGGTTCGAGCACTACTGAGGATCCAAAGAACTTCATTGAGGAATTGAAGAAGATTTTTGATGTGATGCATATGGCAGATACTGAGCGGGTTGAACTAGCTGCATATCAATTGAAAGATGTTACTAAAGCATGGTTCGATCAGTGGAAAGGGGGCAGAACTGAGAATGCACCACCTGTGAGTTGGGACTGTTTTGAGGAATCTTTCTTGGGGCATTTCTTTCCTCGAGAATTGAAAAAGGCCAAGGTACGTGAGTTCGTCACACTTAAGCAGGAGTCCTTGAGTGTTCATGAGTACATTCTGAAGTTCACACAACTATCCCGCTATGCTCCAGAGATGGTGGCAGACATGAGAAATAAAATGAGCTTTTTTGTTGTTAAGCTGTCTCGGTTGTCAAGTAAGGAAGGTAGAGCTGCCATGCTTATCAGGGACATGGAAATATCGAGGTTAATGGTCTATGTACAACAGGTTGAGGAAGAGAAGCTGAGGGACAGGGAAGAATTCAGAAGTAAGAGAGCCTAGACCGGTAATGAGTCCGGGCAACAGAAAGGTAATTCAAACAGTTCCTCATTTCAGCAAAGGCAAAAGGGACCTGCTCCATCATCTGCTAGAGCACCCGCACCCCAATACAGAGGGGAATTTAATAGCCAGAATTCGAAGGACTTCAAGGGTAGACCAGCACAGTCCTTAGGTAGTGTGGCACAAGGAGGCAGTTTGTTTCCTACATGTGCTAGGTGTGGTAGAACCCACCCGGGTAAATGTCGTGATGGCCAGACAGGTTGTTTTAAGTGTGGGCAAGATGGTCACTTCATGAAGGAGTGCCCGAAGAATAAGCAAGGTAGTGGAAGTCTGGGCAGTAGGGCCCAATCTTCTTCAGTTGCTCCCCCAGACAGGACGGCACCTAGAGGAGCTACCTCTAGTACTAGCGGAGGAGCAAATCGCCTTTATGCAATCACCAGTCGCTAGGAGCAAGAGAATTCTCCAAATGTTGTCACTGGTATGATCAAAGTCTTTGCTATTGATGTGTATGCTTTGCTAGACCCTGGAGCAAGTTTATCTTTTGTAACTCCTTATGTTGCAAATAAGTTTGATGTTCTTCCTGAAAGGCTTTGTGAATCCTTTTGTGTTTCTACACCTGTTGGGGAATCTATTCTAGCAGAAAGAGTCTATCGTGATTTTCCTATTTCTATCAATCACAAAAGCACCATGGCTGATTTGGTTGAGTTAGACATGGTAGATTTCGATGTCATTCTAGGTATGGATTGACTTCATGCTTGTTCTGCATCATTAGACTGTAGAACTCGAGTGGTCAAGTTTCAGTTTCTGAATGAGCCAGTCATAGAATGGGGTAGTAGTTGAGCAGTACCTAAGGGTCATTCCATTTCGTACCTTAAGGCAAGAAAGTTAGTTTCGAAGGGTTGTGTCTATCACTTAGTCCGAGTTCATGACTCTAGTGTTGAGATACCTCATTTCCAGTCAGTTCCTATAGTAAGAGAGTTTCCAGAAGTTTTTCCTGATGATCTACCCGGAATTCCTCCTGAGAGAGAAATAGATCTCGGCATAGATCTCATTCCAGATACTCGCCCTATCTCTATTCCACCATATAGATTGGCACCAACAGAGTTGAAAGAGCAGTTGAAAGATCTCTTAGAAAAAGGTTTCATTCGACCGAGTGTCTCACCTTGGGGCGCTCCGGTCTTGTTTGTGAGAAAGAAAGATGGTTCCCTTAGAATGTGTATAGACTACCGCCAATTGAATAGGGTTACCATCAAGAATAAGTACCCTCTTCTGAGGATTGATGATCTTTTCGATCAGCTTCAAAGTGCCACTTGTTTTTCAAAGATTGACCTCAGGTCAGGTTATCACCAGTTAAGGGTAAGGGAATGTGATATTCCGAAGACAGTATTCAAGACCAGATTTGGTCATTTTATGTTTTTAGTTATGTCCTTTGGGTTGACCAATGCACCGACAGCTTTCATGGACCTTATGAATAGAGTCTTCAGACCTTATTTAGATACGTTCTTTATCGTCTTCATTGATGACATACTAGTCTATTCAAGGAATGAAGAAGATCATGCTAGTCATCTTAGAACAATTCTTCTGACTTTGAAGGACAAAGAGTTGTATGCCAAGTTCTCTAAGTGTGAGTTTTGGCTCAAGTCTGTGGTGTTCCTAGGCCACATTGTGTCCGGTGATGGAATTAAAGTTGATACTCGGAAAATTGAGGCAGTGCAAAATTTCCCTAATCCCACATCTCCAACTGAAATTAGGAGTTTCTTGGGTTTAGCTGGCTATTATAGAAGGTTTGTTGAGGGGTTCTCGTCTATTGCATCTCCTTTGACAAAGTTGACTCAGAAGACAGTGAAATTTCAATGGTCTGAAGCTTGTGAGAACAACTTTCAAGAATTGAAAAAGAGGTTGATTACAGCTCCAGTATTAACGTTACCAGAAGGTACTTAAGGTTTTGTGGTGTATTGTGATGCATCTAAAATTGGTTTGGGTTATGTCTTAATGCAGAATGGCAAGGTTATAGCTTATGCCTCCAGACAGTTGAAGGTTCATGAGAAGAATTACCCAACCCATGATTTAGAGTTGGCTGCTGTAGTATTTGCTTTGAAGATATGGCGTCATTACTAGTATGGTGTGCACGTCGACATAATCACTGATCACAAGAGCCTTCACTATGTTCTTACTCAGAAAGAGCTTAATCTCAGACAGAGGAGGTGGTTTGAATTACTCAAGGACTACGACCTGAGTATTCTTTACCACCCAGGTAAGGCTAATGTTGTTGTTGATTCTTTGAGCAGGTTGTCTATGGGTAGCATCGCCCATACCGAAGAAGGAAGGAGAGAGTTAACAAAAGATGTGAACAGACTGGCATGCCTGGGAGTCAGACTTACAGATTCCGCAGAAGGAGGAATAGCGGTGGTGAATAGGGCCGAGTCATCACTAGTGTCAGAAGTGAAAGAGAAACAAGATCAAGATCCCATTTTGCTTGAGTTGAAGACAAATGTTCAAAAGCAAAGAGATTTAGCTTTTGAACAAGGGGGAGATGGTGTACTGAGATATCAAGGTAGATTGTGTGTACCTATGATGGATGGACTCCAAGAGAGGATTATGGAAGAAGCTCATAACTCCAGATATTCCATTCATCCGGGTTCCACCAAGATGTATCGTGACTTAAGAGAAGTTTATTGGTTGAATGGCATGAAAAAGGGCATTGCAGAATTTGTTGCTAAGTGTCCAAATTGCCAGTAAGTGAAGGTCGAACACCAAAGGCCCGGTGGTTTAGCTCAGAGGATAGAACTTCCAGAATGGAAGTGGGAGATGATCAGTATGGATTTCATCACAGGGTTGTCAAGGTCAGCATGATTCTATTTGGGTAATTGTCGACCGAATGACAAAGTCAGTTCACTTTCTACCAGTAAAGACTACCAATACAACATCAGATTATGCCAAGTTATATGTTCAAGAGATAGTGAGACTTCATGGAGTTCCAATTTCCATTATTTCAGATAGAGGTGCACAGTTCATTGCACAGTTCTGGAAATCTTTTCAGAAAGGCTTAGGTTCGAAAGTGAACTTAAGTACCGTCTTTCATCCTCAGACTGATGGGCAAGCAGAGCGCACTATTCAGACTTTAGAAGATATGTTGAGGGCTTGTGTGATCGATTTCAAAGGCAATTGGGATGATTACCTACCTCTCATTAAGTTTGCCTACAATAACAGTTATCACTCTAGCATCCAGATGGCTCCATATGAAGCTCTTTATGGGAGAAGATGTAGATCTCCTATTGGATGGTTTGAAGTTGGTGAAGCACAGTTGATAGGACCAGATTTAGTTCACCAAGCTATGGAGAAGGTGAAAGTGATTCAAGGGAGGTTCAAAACGGCACAGAGTCATCAGAAATCCTACACTGATGTTAGGAGAAGGGCGTTATAGTTTGAAGTAGATGATTGGGTTTATTTGAAAGTTTCACCCATGAAGGGGGTTATGAGGTTTGGTAAGAAGGGGAAACTTAGTCCCCGAAATATAGGGCCTTACCGCATAGCCAAGAGAATTGGCAATGTTGCTTATGAGTTGGAGTTACCACAGGAACTAGAAGCGGTTCATCCGGTATTTCATATCTCCATGTTGAAGAAGTGCATAGGCAATCCTTCATTGATCCTATCGACTGGAAGTATTAAGATCAAGGATAACTTATCTTATGATAAGGTTCCTATTCAGATTCTAGATCGTCAAGTTCATATGTTGAGAACGAAAGACGTAGCCTCAGTCAAGGTCCTATGGAGGAACCAATTTGTTGAGGAAGCAACTTGGGAAGCCGAAGAGGACATGAAGAAGAGGTACCCACACCTCTTTGAATCTGGAGGAAATGCAAATTAAGGTATTAATTTCCCTCTTAGTACTCTTTTAATCATGTTGATCATGTTGTTGTTGTTGTTGCGTTTGCATGGTTGTTTGTTGGGTGTTGAGTTGATATTACACCCTTAGCTTTGTAAGAGTAACCTCATTCGAGGATGAATATTCTCAAGGGGGAGATATTGTAACATCCGGTAATTTGAAATATCTATTAAGAGGCTTAAAAATCGGAAATAGTCATTTTTGGAAGGAATTCAAAAATCTGGAAAATTTGGCTAAGTGTGGAAATCAGAGAGTTTTTGGCCAACTTTGAGCAGCCGTAACTCCTATGTCGGGGTGATTTAGGAGTAGTTCCAGTTATGGTTGCGAAGCTTGTGGAATGATCTTTCCAACGCCACCGAGTTTGCTCAATTCCGAGTTCGTATGAGTGAGTTATGCCCTTTGAAAGTTGGGCAGTTGGCAGGGAATGCCTCCGAAAATTTTAAGGGCATTTTGGTCTTTTCCCTAGCCATTTCTTTTGGGATTATATTGTTGTGTTAGGCTGATAATTGGATCATTTTGTCCCATTTTAAGAAAGTGAAAGCTAGGGCTTGAGAGTGAAGAAGAGGAGAAGAAGAAGAGAAGAAAGAGGAGATCAACAAGTTTCCGTGAAAGATCGTCTGGGGTGATCCCTACTAGGTATGTGAGTTCTTAGTGTTGGGTTGATCCTTTCCCCCATAGACCAAACTCATTTTATTATTGAGAAAGAGGATTAGTTGTGTTGTTGAAGTTAATGATTGTGTTGTTGAAGTCCCTTGTGATTTGGGACATGTTTTCGGTTGGTTTTTGAGTTGTAATCTGTTGAATATTAAGGGATTTATGATTCTAAATGTTTGGGGCTGGAAACCTTGAAGTTTAGAAGGTTAAGAGTTGGAGTAAAGAAGGAGAAAAGTCGAAGTTGTCGGAGAAAAGGGATGGCGCGTCGTGCCTTGCAGAGCACCCCAAGAAGTGCTCTGGCCTTCACCCCTTGGGGTGCCGCGTCATGCAGAGCGCCTTAGCTGGATCTCTGAGCTACAAGGGCTGGCGCTCCGTGCCTTTCAGAGCACCAAGGACGCCAAGTTTCCCCTATTCTTTCACACTTTCTCATGCATGTTCCTAGGAATTGTACCTATGTTTTATAGTTGTTTCCAACACTCTAAGGTACATTTAGACATCCCTAATTCATCCATAAACATGTGATCATATACCTTGAATCCATAGTTCAATCCGAGGCAAGTTAGGATCGAAGTCAAAATGAAGTTAGAGTCAATCCAAGTAAAGTTAAGTAGTAAGTCCAAGCAAGTTCTCCAAGCTTTTAAAGAGTGTAGAGTTCCAAGTTAAGTAAAGAGTCTCGAGTTTCAAGTTAAGGCAAGAGCATAAAGTTGAGTCCTTTTCTCAAAAGCTACTAGGGAACTAAGTATTCCCAAAGAGGTTTGTAAATGTTTTTACATTTGAGCAAGAAGGGAACCATGCTTTCCAAAAGAGCCTTTGGGCTATGTTTTGAGTAATCATCTCAATTAAAGAAAGATGTGTTTAAAGACACTTATGAAACAAAGTATTTTGGGAGTAGTATTGAGCACCGAATTGGGGACACGAGTTCATACTAACTCAACTCTCCATAAGAACCATGCGCCAACATGGGACTTGATGTATCATTCTTTTTAGATGATCACGTAAGGTTAGGCTAGTGGATCCACTAAGCAAAAGTAAGGTCCTATATCACGGCAAGGTATAGGATGGTACTTGGGCAACGTGAGGTAAAACATTGTACCACCACTAGGGCTCATAGTTGGTGGTTGTCTGTTAAAGAATCTCCCATTAAAGTTATATTACTTTTGTATAAAAAAAAGTTGAGTTGTTATTGCTTGAATCATTAACGAACTAAGTTGTTTGCAATGTTTTAAAAGCTTGATATATCGCATGTGTCTTACTGCCTTATATATATATATATATATATATATATATTCATATTGAGTTCAGTTAAGTTATTCTTTAGTCGTACAAGGCCAAGGTAAGTGTTCTCTTGTATTCCTTTCAAGCTTAAGTTGTGGTTTAGCTTTCCACCCCGCATACTGGTACATTCCATGTACTGATGCCAGTTGGCCTGCATCTTATTATGATGCAGACACAGGTACCCCGGATCAGTATCCTGCACGTCGTTTATCCAGCTGAGCAGTTCAAAGTCAGTGGTGAGCCTCCTTACTTCCGGAGGACTCAGTTACTTTGTTCTCTTAAGTTTTGTTTTATTAGGGTGTTGCGGGGTCTATCCCAACATCCATCTAAGTATTCTAGAGGCTTCATAGACAGTCAGTCAGTTAGTTTTGAGTCTCTTATCTATGTGTATATGTAAATATTCTATTTTGAGACTCAGTTGCCTTTTTGGCCAAACTTTATCAGTTAAGTTGTTTTGTAACCTTGCATTTGCATTGAGTTATTCTGTTGAGTTAGATTTCCGCTGAGTTAAGAAAACTAGGCCAAGGGTTCGTTTGGGGCCAGCAAGGGTCTCCGGGTGCCGGTCCCGCCCAGGGTGTAGGCTCGAGGTGTGACAAAATTAAAAAATGAAATAGAAAAATTTAAGGAAAAGTTAAAAATCGAAGAAAAAGGGGAACCAGATATAAGAATAGATGATATAAATAAAGGCCATATAAATGAAGACCACTCAGATCAAAGTTCAGATATAAGTGAAACATATACAAAAATGTTAGCAAATCTAGAAGATAAAAAATCTACAGAAATAAATACAGGAGATATTAAGGATGCAAAAGTAAATACATCAGGAGTTAAAAACCCAGAGAAGTAAATCCCAATTATTATACGGTTAATTATGATCAATCTGATAGGTATGATAGTATATGGAATAAAAGATTAAACATAAAATGGACACCAACTCTAGTTACTACACAAAATAATTTTATAGATCTAGACAACATCACAGATATAAATAAAGCAATCCAATTATGGGTAGGATATATATCAAATGACACTTATAGGAACAGTAAAACTATGGTTACAAAATCTAACAGACGAAAGTATAAAAACATTAAAAAATAGTAAAAGGATAGATGGTGAAATAGCAACAATCCCAATTAACATATTAAATAAATATGAAATAGCTATACATAATGAATTTAGTAGTACGACTACAGAAATAGAAGAACAAAATAAGGAAAAACATCTAAACAAAAATTTAATGTTAAAATTAGCAATATGTAATATGTGTTATATAGAAGAATATGCGTGTGCATTTAGAGAATATTATTATAAAGGAACATATAGTACAGAAGAATGAAAAGAAATAGGAAGGTTATACATTACACAATTACCAAAACCATTTAGTTCAAAGATAATAAAAGATTGGACTGAAGCAGGATTACAAGATACTTTAGGAGCAAGAATAAGATATTTACAAAAATGGTATTCAGAAATATGTGAAAAATATAGAGAAGAAATGAAAATGGAAAAAAACATAATAAAAAACTTAGCATGTTGTAAAGATAAGATAGCACCCCAATTTGGATGTAATGATAACTACTATAAAAAGAAATACAGGAACCAGGCAAATATAAAAAATATAAATCCCAGTATAAGTAGAAATGACCTCGAAGAAAATACTACATAAGTAATTATAATACCAAAAAACCATTTAGACCAAAGAAAAAAAATAACTGAATGTACTTATTATAATTGTGGAAAATTAGGACATATAACTAAAGATTGTAAATTACCCCAAAATCCTAAGAAAAAAACAAATATCCGAAGTAATATTCGATAATGAAGAAAAATATACACAAATAAAATATATAGATTATGAGCCAGAAAGTGATGATGGTATATATGAATTATCCAAAAATGAAGAAGAGGATAATTTATATGATAATATAGATGACTGAAAAAGACGTACAAATAATAACTCAAGAGGATCATATAACTGAAGAATCCACGGAACAAAAAGTAATATTTGATATTAATATATTTGAACAAATAAAAGGAAAAGAACTAGACCTAAGCATAGAAAAAATATTTAAAGTAGCAATAATAAAAAAATTATTTAAAAGACAAAGAAAAGAATATTACGTGGTAAGCCAAAAAGAACATATAATAGATTGTAAATATACCAAAGGAAAAGCGAAAACACCAATAATAAATAAAAGAATAATAAACAAAGAAATACAAGAAATTAAAGCTAGAGACACAATAAAATATGTACACCTAGGAGGAATAGAAATATTAATAGAAGCATGTTTCAGAGAAGGAATAGATACACCAATAGAAATAACGAACCCTCTCCTCCTCAGTAGGTAATATCATGGTGGCATGCCTGGAGAGCTCGTGGAATAGGGCCTCATACTCTGATACTGTCATGGAGCCTTGCTCTAACCGATCAAACTGATCTCTAAGCTGATCTCTGATGCTCCTGGGAATAAATCGGGCCAAGAAGGCCTCTGAAAACTCAGTCCATGTGACCGGTGGAGACCCAGCTGGTCTGGTCTCTAAGTACGTAGCCACCACTGCCTGGCGAGACCGTCTAGCTGGTAAGAGGTGAAGTTTGCTCCTCTCGACTCCACTAAACCCAAAGTCTGTAGCCGCTTGCGGCAAGTAAGTAGAAACTCGTAGGTATACTCACCCACAGCCCCAGAAAACCTCGGCGGTGATAGTCTAAGGAACACCCCGAGCATCTTCCGCTCCCGAAGTGGCATGACGCCCTCCAAATTGTCAGGCTAAACAACCGGTGCCGCTGGTGCAGGCTGGCCCTGCGGTACTGGAGCGGCTGGAGCTGGGGCCTGTTGCATACCCCCAATGGTAGCTAGTATCTGTACGAGCATCGCCTGTATACCTGGAGCTGCCACAGACTCGGGCGGTGGCTGGGCTGGTCCCGGGCCCATCAATTGCTGCTGTGCTGGGACTGCTGGTGGCTCTATGACGGACTTCAGAGTTTGCTCTCGGTCCTGGGCTGGTGCTGTAGCTGTGGCACGACCTCGAGATCAGCCTCTACCCCTAGCTGGGGCCCTACCAAGCGTGCGAGCCATCCCCGTAAAAGAGTGGAACAAGTAAGATTTTCAGAAACCGATAAGACACAAAATGCACAACAGTGATACAAAAGCGACACGTTCCTAAAGACATCCTATAGTCTCCCGAAGATAAGTAATGGACGTCTCTGTACCGATCTGCAGGACTCTACTCAACGTTAGCTCTGTACAAGTGAGACCGACGAACCAAGCTCTGCTACCAATTTGTCACGACCCAATTTCTCTGGTCATGATGGCGCCTACTATATGACACACCAGTAGGCAAGCCGACCCATATCCCGGAACTCGAAGTAATGGTATGTTAGGGTAGAAAACCAACCAATCAACCTAAAATAGTAATAAATATAACAAGAACATGCAATGAACGGGTGAAAGCGACTAGACATATATACGCAAAATGAATTCCTCCCAAAACCTGGAAGTCATAAGTACAGAGTAGCTAACAAAAGTACAAGTCCTAAAAGTGGACTACAGAAATAAGTTGTCTAAAAAGGCAAAAGACAAGACAAAGTAAATATAGAAGGAGACGAGCAAATCCAGGACGCTGTGTGCTCACCCTTTTCTCCGATCACGATCGCAGCTGGCTCGAATCAACGTCAGTAGCAAGTACTCGGACCTGCATCACGAAAATAGATGCAGAGTGCAGTATGAGTACCAAAACAACAGGTACCCAGTAGGCATCAGGCCGACTGAGCAAGATAAGTAAAAGTAAACTGAAATGCGAATAAAGGGTCAAAATCAAGGGCAAAAGAGTAGTAAATGTGGGTATGTACACGAGCGTACAGGCAACAAAGACAAGGAATCTAACTAACTCCCCCGGGCTCCCATAAACTCGATGGCTATGCTCGTCCATAATAAAAGAAACCACCTACACGGACCCCCATAAGCCCGGCAGATGCACTGGTAGTTGAAGTAAAAGAATAGAGCTAAAAGGTATAACAATATTACCAACTTTCGGACTTTAACTGAACCATGCCCAATTATATTCCAAGATCTCATTACGTCCCAGACATTAATCGGAACATCTCCAACCTGGTATCAAAACCTCAACCTACAGATGAGAGTAATCAAGCACTAAACTGAAGCTTCAGAAGGAATTGGGAATGCAACACGTGGAAGCTAGACCACAGACTCGAACCGGGTACTATAGCTAATGAGTCATCCTATATGGGCTGGACGACGGACTCCAACCGGGTGCTGTAGCCAAAGGTCGGGCACGGGTGAGATGGACCACGGACTCGAACCGGGTACTGTAGCCAAAATCAGATCACAGGTAAGCTGGATCACGAACTCTAATCGAGTACTATAGCTAAGCCTGGACATAAGTAAGCTGGACCACGGACTCTAACCGGGTGCTGTAGCTAAGAATCAATATCCAACCATACGTCGCGGGAAATATCACCAAACCAATTACCGTAAATAATCATTTCAGTCCGACCCTCATATACCCCAAATCGCGGAGGAAGTATCCAATAGTGAGTAAGCTAGACCACGGACTTTAACCGGGTGTTGTAGCCGATAGAAAAGCAGGGCATTATGGATACAAGGTCATAAACTAAGTTACCGCCTAGCTAAGGCTCAGACTAATAAACTCAAGTCTGCTATATCAGTCTACAAGGAGCTGACTGTCCGAAACGACGTGGGAAAAAGTTCCACTGCCCAACGACATCCGAAACCTCGCAAGTCTATGGCAACACTAGTCTAAGCCTAGGCTAAGGCCAAACATACTTCAAATCAATATTATCATATACACCACAAGGTATGGATGTTCAATAATATCAAGAGTCATGCTTTCATAATCCAACAATTTCCCGAAATAAGGTCTAAGGCAGGAATTATAGAAATTTAGCATGCTCGACATCCGAACCCCTCCATACTCAAGCAAATCAATAAACAATTGCCTAAACATGCTAAATCTCACGAGGGAAAAGCCATAGCCTGCCTGAAAGCCGATCACGCGTGCTCCAACTCACGATACCAGAGCTTTTCCCCACCGAACGGTCTCCAAATGCTTCCCCACTATCAAAAGGTTAAACACGTCGTCATTACGAATATGTTGACACTAAAATTATATTTTTCGGAGATGGACCCAAAATTGGATCTAAAACGAGATTGTGGGACCCACAATTGGAATCCCGAACTTTACTAAACTAATACCCCAAAATTTAGCACAAAAGGATGCCTAAAACATAGCAAATCAGCCCCAACAATTAAAATCATTAATAAGTCATAAATTACGACTTGGCAGCCCCTTGATCACCAAATTCTGGAAAAACGAGACCCTTCCAACCCAAACATATTATACCACGACGATCCTTGCGAAAAATTCTACAAGTTAGCTTCAAGAATGACTCAAAACGGACCTAAGATGATCAAGATATAACCTTTCAAAGTTCAACAAAAATTCATTCCGAAATCACTCTAGCAGCACCTAAATTCGATTCCCTAGCTCAAACAAAGCCTCCGCTCGCGTTTATGAGCTTACCTCTAGATTCCTCACGAAATTCTCTTGAAATTAGCCTTTTGAATCACCTAATTTGAGCTTAAAATGGAGGAGATATCTATATTTGAAGATGAGGAAAAAAAATGGACGAAAATTGTCCTTAAATCTAAAAATTTCCAGATTTCAACACGCTGCCACTTGGCGTCATGTGGCTCTGCCACGTCACCACCACGTTAGAATTCAACATCTCTTCATATTTAAATTTCAATGTTCCGGATTCGTAAAAATACAAACCATATATGGAATTTGATTGGAAATGATATTTCGGACTCAACGGTGATGTCAGAATTTCCATTGGAGATCGCTTCAATGAAGAGTGGGTCCCAAACCCAGTATCGTTTTGAGCCAGATCCTACAACGCGCATCTAAAGCCTCGGGAAGTGAACCAAGGGTCGTTCAAGACCAAAATCGATATTCCGAAGCTAACCTAACTATCAGAATTTTCATTTGAGCACGTCTTCCAAGAAGGTTGACCAAAGTCAACTATACACCAAATTGGAAGGGCAAAAACGTCAAATGGCCCTAAACTCGTACCGATTGCCTCGATACTCGCATTAACCTTGCGACTATCGAAATTTGGCCATTCCGAAGCTGATGGAATTGGCAAAATTTTATTCTGAGGTCTTTTACCTGAATTTATGACCGAAGTCAACTTTTCAAGTTATAAAATCTCCAAACCAAGGAAACGGGCCAAAAACCCAAACGAATGACCAGGCGACCGAAAAGTCAGTGCCAGCAAGTCATAAATGACTTGGGGTCGCTACAGGAACGCTCTAAATGATGGAATGAATGCTTTAATTTAAAAATGACCTTGAGGGTCATTACAATATCCACTACTAAAAGAACTTTCGTCCGCGAAAGTAAGAGTCAAGAAGTACCTGAAGGCTCAAATAAGCCGGGGAATTGCGCCCGCATGTCATGCTCGATCTCCTAGGTAGCCTCCTCAACTGGACGATGTCTCCACTGGAACTTAACCACAGGAATGGCTCTGGAACTCAACCGTCTGACATCTCTGGACAAAATAGCAACTGGCTCCTCAATGTATCTCAAACTGTCATCCAAGTCATTTGCATCATACTGAATCACATGGGACTCATCTGGAACATACCGGCGCAACATCGAAACATGAAAAACTGGGTGAATACCTGAAAGGCCGGGGGCAAAGCTAACTCATATGCGACCACCCAAACTGTCCTCAATATCTCAAAAGGACCTATATACATGGGGCTAAGCTTGCCCAACCTCCCAAATATCACTACACCCTTCATGGGTGACACACGGAGGAATACTCCATCACCAACAACAAATTTCAACGGACGACGCCTACATTCTGCATAACTCTGATGTCTACTCTGGGTTGTCCTGTGCCTATCTTGAATCACCCTCACATGATCTTAAGCCTCTCGCATCAAGTCTGTACCGTGCGGCCTGGGCTCTGTAGACTCAAACCAACCAACGCGAGAGCGACAATGGCTACCATATGAGGCCTCGAATGGGGCAATCTGAATACTTGAGTGGTAGTTGTTGTTGTACGCAAACTCTGCCAAAGGCAAATACTGGTCCCACTGACCCCCAAAATCCATAGCACGAGCCCGCCACAAGTCCTCAAGAACCTGAATCTTGCGCTCCGACATAGCATCAGTCTGCAGGTGGAAAGTTGTGCTAAAGTCAACACGGGTACCCAACTCATCCTGGAAGGTCCTCCAGAAGCTAGATGTGAATTGTGGGCCCCGGACTGAGATGATGGAAACAGGCACACCATGAAGACGAACCACCTCTCGAATGTAGATACGGGCTAACCTTTAAGCATTGTAGGAAGTATGGACATGAATGAAGTGTGCTGATTTGGTCAATTGATCCACGATGACCCAAATACTATCAAGACCACGAGAACTGCGGGGTAATCCTACAATGAATTCCATGGTGATCCTCTCCAATTTCCACTCAGGAATGGGTAATCTCTGAAGCTCGCCACCAGGCCTCAAATGCTTGGCCTTAACCTACTGACAACCCAAGCAACGCGATACATAATCCGTAATATCTCTCCCCATGCCACTCCACCGGTAGTGCTGTCTCAGGTCCCGATACATCTTAGCTGTGCCCGGATGAATACAATATTTGGAGTCATGGGCCTCAGTAAGAATCATCTGAATCAGACCCCCAACTCTTGGAACACAAAGTCGATCACCAAATCTTAAAACCCCATCTAAATCTAAGGTAGCCAGGCCAGTGTCACCTCCCAAAACTCGATCTCCAAGTGCCACTAAGTCCTCATCCTCAAACTGACGGCTGCGAATAAGATCCAGCAAAGATGACTGAGCATCCACATAAGCTAGTACACACCGGGAATCACTGATATCAAGCCGTATCATCCGGTTAGCTAAGGACTGGATGTCCAAAGCTAATGGTCGCTCCGTAGTGGAAAGAAAGGCTAGACTACCCATACTCACTGCCTTCCGACTCAAGGCGTCTGCTACTACATTCGCCTTGCCTTGATGGTAGAGAATAGAGAGGTCATAGTCCTTCAGGAGCTCAATCCACCGGCGCTATCTCGAATTAAGATTCCTCTGGGTCATAGATCTCGCATCGAACTCCATACAGGTAATGCCTCCAAATCTTAAACGCAAAAACTACCACCGCCAAATCTAAGTGATGAGTGGGGCAGTTGCACTCGTGCGGCTTCAGCTACCTTGACGCATAAGCAATAACGTGACCCTGCTGTATCGGTACACAACCCAAACCAATGCCGGATGCGTCACAATAAACAGTAAACCCCTCGTCCTCAACTAGAAGTGTCAATATAGGAGTGGTGGGAAGCAACTCCTTAAGCCTCAGAAACATCTCTCACACTCCTCCGACCGCACAAACAGAACATCCTGGCGAGTCAACCGAGTCAAAGGCGCTACTATAGTAGAAAATCCCTCAACAAAACGCTTGTAGTGGCCTGCCAATCCGATGAAGCTACGAATCTCAGTCACAAAGGCGGGCCTGGCCCAATCACGGATGGCCTCAATCTTAGCGGGATCTACCATAATGCCATCCTTAGTCGCCACGAGCCCCAAGAATGCTACGGAGTCAAGACAAAACTCGCACTTTGAGAACTTCGCATAAAGTCGTTGGCTTCTCAAAGTCTGGAGCACTATCCTCAAATGTTGCTCATGCTTCTCCCTGCTCTGCGAGTATACTAGAATGTAATCTATGAAGACTATGACAAACGAATCCAAGTACGGCCTAAACACCTTAGTCATCAAGTCCATGAACGCGGCAGGGGTGTTAGTCAACCCAAAAGACATCACTAGGAACTCATACTGGCCGTAACGAATCCTAAATGTAGTTTTAGGGACGTTCGCTGCCCTAATCCTCAACTGGTGGTTGCCGGATCATAAATCAATCTTAGAAAATACCACGACACCCTGAAGTTGGTCAAATAGATCATTAATCCTAGGCATGGGGTAACGATTCTTCACCATCACCTTGTTCAACTGCCTGTAGTCGATGCACAATCGCTTAGTACCGTCCTTCTTCTTCACGAAGAGGACTGGGGCTCCCCAAGGCGTTACACTAGGCCGAATGAATCCCTTATATAAGAGATCCTAAATCTGAACATTGAGCTCTTTGAGCTCTACGGGGGCCATACGGTACGGTGGTTTAGAAATGGACTTAGTGCCCGACTATACTTCAATAGGAAAGTCAATGTCACGATCAGGAGGGAGACCAGGCAGATCGGCAGGAAACACATCTTTAAACTCTCGAACAATAGGTACTGAATAAAGAGTAGGACACTCCCTACTAACATCTCTAACATAAGCTAAATAAGCCAAACACCCGCTAGCCATCAACCTTTGGGCTTGAACAAAAGATATCACCCCAACTGGCGTGTGACTACAAGACCCCTGCCACACCACTGGTGGAATACCAGGCATGGCTAAAGTAACGGTCTTGGCATAGCAATCCAAGAACGCACGGTGGGGAGATAACCAATCCATACCCAAAATCAAATCAAAATCCACCATGTCAAGCAAAATGAGATCAACCCTAGTGTCTCGCCTCTGAATAGTCACCACACAGGATCTAAATACCTGATCCACTACTAAAGAATCACTTACCGGGGTCGAAAGACGCAACGACTCAACCAATAGCTCTGGGCTCATTCTTAATCAAGGAGCACAATAAACAGATATATAAGAATAAGTAGAGCCTGGATCAAATAAGGCGGACGCGGGATGATGGCATAATAACACTGTACGTTTGATCACATCTTTTGAGGTCTCAGCATACGCTCTAGCTGGAGTTGCATAAAAGTGGGGCTGGGCTCCCCTACCTTGTGCATCGACTCTGCCCCCTAGCCTGCCTCCTCGAGGAGCACCCCGTATACCTTGGTGACCACCCCTGGCCTCCGGCTCTAGCTGGAGGTGCTGGCGCTAAAGTGGGTAAGGCTAACCTGCGATGGGGATACTCGCGGGCCTAATGATATAAATCCCCACACTCATAGCACCCTTGGGAATGTCGACTGAGAGTTGGAGGTCGACTACCCGGGCCAGAAGAGCCCATCTGTTAACTACCTCGGCTTTGACTAGGACTGGCAATAAAACCAATATGGCGGTGCTGATCACCTTCCGATGTCTGGAGAGTGGCCTGGAAGTGGCGACTAGACTGACCCGACTGAAACCTCTACTGAGATCTATCATTAGACTCTCGGGGTCTGAAACGGCACCTATCATGGTTATCCTCTTGTCTAGTGATATACCGTGAGTTTACGGTATTTCTAATACATTTACTTACAAGTTGTGTGTCTAGGGCCTTTTTACATTGGTTTTTATGTGTTTTATCATGTTTTGCAGGAAAGGTGTTCAGGCGTGGAAGTTTAGAGACAGCTGAAGGAAATGCAGAAAAAGGCATCCACGGAGGTCATCTACGGACCGTAGGTCTATTCACGGTCCGTAGGTGATGACCGTAGATTAGCAGGCATGGTGTTGAGGACAAATCAGGGAAAGCTGACCAAGTGTGGAATCACGGTGCCCATTGACGGTCCGTAGATTGATCTACGGACCGTACTGTTGATTCGTAGATTGAAACTGCGAGGGTTCCAGTACCTGATTTTTGAAGATTCTAAGTATGGAGCTACGGAAGGGATTGACGGACCGTAGATCGATCTACGGTCCGTGCTGTTGGTCCGTCGTTTGCTTCAGATAAGCTGATTGTTGGATGCTGATATATTTTCTAAGTCCCGAGTGACTGAAGGGACTTACGGACCGTAGATCCATCGACGGTCCGTAAGTCAGTCTCGTGGATCGAAGACGCGTATCTGAACAAAACTTTCCTTAATTTGTTTCCTTTTTTATTTAGGATTTGTTTTCTATAAATAGGACATGTAAACCTCGTTTTTGGGGGTTAGACACTATTATTCTGTTTTTGCTTTGTAACTTTGGAGATTAATTTGCAACCCTAGCAATTATTGATTTCCCATGTTCGTTTTGAAGATTTTGGCTTTGCAATTCAAGTTAATTTTCTAGGTTTATTATTTTCTTTACGTAAGTTCATGATTTCTTCATCTACAATTATGAATTGTGTTCTTGCCAATACGAGTAACTAAATCCACAACTAGGGTTCTGGGAACCATGATCGATTAACAAAGTATGAATAGTAAATAAGCAATTCTTGACTAGTATTTTGCATGCATTGATAATTCTTTCGTTTAGAAGTCTTTTTAACGGTGGCCAACGTTAGAACTCGCCTTGTTACTACTTGCCGGACCAAGGAGGTAATTAACAAGAAAAGAATTATCAACATAGATTTAGTGTGATACTATCTAATAGGCTAGTGTCGATTGGTGCGAAGTAATAACTAAGCCAAACATCGATTATGATGTCTAATATGAGGTAAAGGTAAGGGTTAGTAAATTATACACACGTAGCCGGACCAAGGTGCGGGGTGAAATTCTCTAGATGCCGGACCAAGGATTTAGAGATACCTAACTTATCACTTTGCATGTAATACACTAGAAAAGGATTGCTATTACTAGGATTACTGCGTTATGAGATTATGGGGAACACGTATACCCTAGTTATTTCTCTTATCTTGATAACAACCAAAGTTGAGTTTAATTATTGACTACTTATTAAGTTCTTACTATTTGTTTCACACAAGCACAACCCCCCTTTTTATTACCTGTTTCTGGAAATAATTTGACTAATCGAATATAATTGTTGGTTAAAAGTAAAGTCTAAACCATTTTCCTCGTGGGATCGATCTCAACCTACAAGTTGGGTTCTTTACTTGATAACGATCGCTTATGCTTCTGAAAGGAGGTGTAATTTGAGCGTATCAAATTTTGGCGCCGCTGCCGGGGAATCTGGCTTTTAGATTTAGTTTTAACTACAATATTGAACGTTAGTCAAATATTTCCTAATTTTATTTTTTTTCTTTGTTTTTGTCTCTCTCAGGTTCAGACTCTAGTGTATGCCAAGTACACGGAGCCAAGGCGAACCACTTACTCCGTACGATCCAGAGTTGAACAGAACTTTGCGAAGAATGAACAATCAAGGACTTCCAGTTCATCCTATCGGAGGAAATCTAGATGAAGCAGTTGAGTTACAGCAGCCAAGAGTAGTTGGTGGGGAAAACCGGGGTCTAGCTGAAAATCAATTGGGAGATGCAATGAGAGTGCATGGTCCACCAGGCCCACAACACCATGACAACTATCGGGGCAACGTCGACATAGCAGATTCCGATGGACCCATCGTCCTACCTCCTCTACCTCCAGGGCACACATTTGTGGTGACTAGTAGTTTGATGCAGATGCTTACAGCAAGAGGCTTATTTTCAGGATCGCCATCGGAGGATCCACATGCTCACTTAGCCAAGCTCAGGGTGGTTTGCAAAAGTTGTGTAGGCAGACCAGACTTGGATATGAACGTCATTGGGTTACGAGTGTTCCCTCTGTCACTGACAGGCGATGCTGCAGTATGGTTCACTGAGCTTCCTTATAACTCAATTTTCACATGGGACCAACTAGCAGAGGTATTTAAAGCAAAGTACTATCCAGTATCTAAGAAGCTCAATCACAAAGATCGGGTCAACAATTTTGTGGCATTACCTGGAGAGTCTGTGAGTAGCTCGTGGGACAGATTCACTGCTTTCGTAAGAAGTGTCCCAAATCACCGTATTGATGATGAGTCACTGAAGGAATATTTCTATCGAGGACAGGATGATAACAATAAAGCAGTACTTGACACTATTGCTGGAGGTTCATATGGTGATTGTACATACGCACAGATTGCTGAAAAATTGGAGAGGATCTCTCGCAACAATAAAGCGTGGAGCACTAGAAGGTCAGATACTGGGAGAAACACATTTGCTGTTCATAATGCTACTGTTAACTCTGCAGATGATATTCGTGAGGAGATGGCTCAAATGAGGACAGAGTTGGGGTTGGTGTTGAAGCATGTGAGTGGAGGAGCAGAAAAGGTAAATGCTGTAAATTACTTAACTAGAACTCCACCACCAGTTGAGGAGTGTTACTATGAAGAGGACACTTATGCGGTGAATGATCAGACGGGGGGTTTCCGACCAAACGCCCAAGGATCCAACACGGAAAATTGGCGCCAAGGTCAAGGGAACCAAGGTCGGAACTATGGAAATTACAACCGAGAGGGTCACTATGTCCGAGATGGGAACTTCAATCGCGACAACAACTACAACAGGAACAACTATGGCAACAGAAACGACCGGGTTGGACCCGATGTTCCCCCTCAAAATTGGGAATTTGGTGCTAGGGAAGGTGGAGGTAATATGACGCGTATTGAAGATATGCTGCAGAAGATGATGAGAAGGTTTGATGCTACTGATGAGAATGTGAAGGAGATGAGAAACGACTTATCTGGTATTGGTCAAAAGGTTGATGCCCATGCAGTGTCAATAAAGCATCTAGAGCAGCAGATGACGCAATTGTCTACTACAGTAAACCCGCGTCAACCTGGCACTCTTCCTAGCAACACCATCCAGAATCCAAAGAATGATGGTCATTGTATGGCAATTACTACTCGAGGAGGTAAGCAAACCATAGATCCACCTATGCTGTCTGTGGTGGATACCAAGATTAGAAAAGAAGATGATGTGGTGGAAGTCAGAGAGGAATCGGAGGTGGTGACAGAACAAGAACTGGAAATACCTCAGAAAGTGGTCCCCATACCTAGACCTCCACCACATTTTCCTCAAAGGTTAGTGAAGAATACTGAAGATGGTAAATATCACAGGTTTATTACTATGTTGAAGCAACTTTCTATCAATGTCCCTTTGATAGAAGCCTTGGAGCAAATGCCTGGATATGAAAAATTCATGAAAGATATGGTGACAAAGAAAAGGTCTGTGAGTTTTGAAGATGATGATAGATTGCAGTGTTGTAGTGCTATTGCTACAAGATCTCTGGTGCAGAAGAAGGAAGATCCTGGTGCTTTCACGATCCCATGTACTATAGGGTTATTACACTTTGCTAAGGCATTGTGTGATCTTCGTGCTAGCATCAACCTCATGCCTTTATCTATTTACAAGAAGTTGGGTCTAGGGGATCCAAAGCCCACTGCAATGCGGTTACTGATGGCTGATCGGACTGTGAAGAGGCCCATAGGTGTGCTCCATGATGTGCTAGTGAAAGTAGGGTCTTTCATCTTTCCGGCGAATTTTGTGATTCTTGACAGTGAGGTTGATTTTGAGGTTCCCATCATCCTTGGGAGACCATTTCTTGCCACAGGGTGTGCGTTGGTTGATATGGAAAAGGGACAGATGAAGTTTAGACTGAACAATGAAGAAGCAACTTTCACTATCTATAGATCCATGAAGCATAATAGTGAGCTACAAACAGTATCTGCTATAACTTACAGAGTGGAGAGTGGATCAGAAGTGCAAATTGAAAAGCGATTAGGTGTTTAGGCACTAGCAGCAATCATGATGAATTTGGATAGTGATGGTATTGACGAGTATGATGAGTTGGTAGCCGCACTTGATAAGTGTGAATACCGGTCCAAACCAAAGAAGTATGAGCTCGACATGAAGAATCGCGAGTCCCCACCCACAAGACCATCTATTGTGGAGGCCCCGAAATTAGAGCTCAAAGCTCTACCACCGCACTTGAGGTATGTATATTTAGGCAAAGAGAGTACTTTGCCGGTCATCATTGCAGCAGATTTGAATGCAGGGCAAGTAGAGTGTTTGGTGAGTGTATTAAAGAAGTTCAAGCGAGCGATTGGGTGGACTATTGCAGATATTATTGGGATTCCCCCCGGTATCTGTTCTCACAAAATCCAACTCATACCAGATCATAAGCCCAGTGTTGAGCACCAGAGAAGATTAAATCCACCTATGCAAGAGGTAGTCAAAAAGGAGATCATCAAGTGGCTGGATGCGGGAGTTATTTATCCCATCTCAGATAGTAATTGGGTGTGTCCTGTGCAATGTGTACCTAAAAAAGGTGGTATGACTGTGGTTCCAAATGAAAGAAATGAGCTTGTTCCAATGAGGCCTGTCACTGGATGGAGAGTTTGCATGGATTACCGGAAGTTGAATGCGTGGACTGAGAAAGACCACTTCCCTATGCCATTCATGGATCAGATGTTAGATAGACTTGCAGGCAAGGGTTGGTATTGTTTTCTTGATGGGTATTCGGGCTACAATCAAATTTCTATAGCTCCAGAAGACCAAGAGAAGACCACCTTCACTTGCCCATATGGGACTTTTGCGTTCAAACGAATGCCATTCGGATTGTGCAATGCTCCAGCGACCTTCCAGAGATGTATGATGTCTATATTTTCTGATATGGTGGAGGACACTATTGAGGTGTTCATGGATGATTTTTCAGTGGTAGGTGATTCGTTTGATCACTGTCTAAAACATCTGGCCGAGGTGCTCAAAAGATGTGAAGACTGCAACTTGGTGCTGAATTGGGAGAAATGTCATTTCATGGTAAAAGAAGGTATAGTGTTGGGTCATCGAATTTCAGAGAAAGGTATTGAGGTTGATAGAGCTAAAGTCGAGGTAATAGAAAAGCTTCCACCACCTATCTCTGTAAAAGGTGTTAGAAGTTTTCTTGGGCATGCAGGTTTTTATAGGAGATTCATCAAAGATTTCTCAAAAATTGCACATCCCTTGTGCAAACTGCTCGAGAAGGAGAATAAGTTCTGCTTTGATGATGCTTGTCTTAGAGCATTTGGAGAGTTGAAGGAAAAGTTGGTTACAGCACCTATCATTATTTCACCAGATTGGGAACAACCGTTTGAGGTAATGTGTGATGCGAGTGGAGTGGCGCTTGGTGTAGTATTGGGTCAAAGGCGTGAGAAAATTCTTCACCCCATTTACTATGCTAGCAAAGCTCTGAATGTGGCCCAGAAGAATTATACAGTGACCGAACAAGAACTTCTTGCAGTGGTTTTTGCATTCGAAATATTTCGTTCCTCCTTGCTTGGTGCTAAGGTCATCGTGCATACTGACCATTCTGCATTGAGGTATTTGATGGCGAAAAAGGATGCAAAACCACGATTGATTAGATGGGTATTGTTGCTGCAAGAGTTTGATTTTGTGGTAAAAGATAGAAAGGGAACCGAAAATCAAGTTGCCGACCACTTGTCCAGATTAGAGAAAGAGGTCATGCTAAAGCTTGGAGATAGGGCTGAAATTAATGATGCTTTTCCAGATGAACAGGTATTTGCTGCTTCTAATGATTTGATTCCTTGGTTCGCAGACTTTGCTAATTATTTGGCAAGCGATATTGTGCCACCCGATTTGTCTTTTCACCAAAGAAAGTAATTTATGCATGATGTGAAGAAATTCTTTTGGGATGAACCTTATTTGTATCGTAGTTGTGCTGATGGGATTATTCGTCGCTGTGTACCTGAGGTAGAAATGCTGAGTGTACTTGAAGCATGCCATTCATCACCCGTTGGTAGGCATCATAGTGCTATTCGGACTGCACATAAGATTTTGCAGTGCGGATACTATTGGCCTACCATCCGCCAAGATGCTCATAATTTCGCCAAGTCTTGTGATCGGTGCCAAAGAGATGGGGGGATTTCAAAGAGGCAAGAGCTCCCTATGAATCCCATATTGATGATCGAATTGTTTGATGTATGGGGCATTGATTTCATGGGCCCATTTGTGAGTTCATATGGGATGAAGTATATTCTGGTCGCGGTTGATTATGTATCGAAGTGGGTGGAAGCAGTAGCACTCTCCAACAACGAAGGTAAAAGTGTCACCGCATTCTTGAAAGAGAATATCTTCTCCAGATTTGGTACACCAAGGGCTATTATTGGCGATGGAGGCTCTCACTTTTGTAACAAGTTGTTCAAAACACTACTTGAGAAATATGGTGTCCGTCACAATGTAGCCACCCCTTATCATCCACAGACTAGCGGTCAAGTTGAGGTGTCCAACAGAGAAAATAAAGCAGATATTGGCAAAGACTGTGAACCCCAATCGAACTGATTGGTCAAGGAAGCTTGATGATGCTCTATGGGCATATCGCACTGCATACAAGACCCCCATATGTATGTCACCGTACCAACTTGTATATGTGAAGTCTTGTCATTTACCAGTAGAGCTAGAGCACAAGGCTATTTGGGCAATGAAGAAGTTAAATTTGGATTGGGGCACTGCATCTAATCAAAGGATGAATGACTTGAACGTGCTTGATGAGTTTCTCCTAAAAGCTTATGAAAGTTCAGCCTTATACAAAGAGAAGATGAAGAGGTATCATGATTAAAGAATTGAAAAGCGAGAATTTGTGGTTGGTGATCGTGTGCTGCTATTCAACTCTAGGTTGCGCTTGTTTCCAGGCAAACTCAAGTCTAAATGGAATGGGCCATTTTTGCTCACAAAAGTGCTCTCGCATGGAGCGGTTGAGCTTGAAAATAAGGATGGAACAAGGTTTGTGGTAAACGAGCAAAGGATAAAGATCTATCTGGGAAATGCTGAAACTGTGCAAGAAGTGGTCGAGGCCTGCAATCTTGATGAAGTCTGAGTAATCAAGATACCTGCGTCTACCGCGACGTTAAATCAAGCGCTGCTTGGGAGGCAACCCAAGATGTAAAATCTAGCCAACAATAGGGTTCTGTTTTCCATTATGTAGTTTAGCTTTCTTTGATTACTTGCGTCTTTGTATCACTATAGGTAGGGGTTTCAGTGTTTTAGTTCTTAGTGTTGGATAGAAATAATATAGGGTCCGTGTCTAAAAAGTGTCCAGAAAATGTAAAAAATAGCCTATTGGTTGTTTCATGTGCAGGTACACCACGCAAGAAATCTACAGAAAAAGGTCTGGTGCAGAGGTCTACGGACCCCATCGACGGTCCGTCGATTGATCCACGGACCGTCAATGGTGTCCGTAGATCACAGGTAAGTCCCTAAAATCGTCCAAGTATAATTGTGATCTACGGTCATGATCTACGGACCGTAGACGGGGTCTCGTGAGTCCAAACCCTACAGTTGACTGACCCGACCCGGACCCCCATTACTTAAAACCCCCATTGTTTCAAATCATTTCCCTCCCCTCCATTACTACCAAAACCGTTTCACCCACTCTTTAAACTCCCCTAATCACTCCATAACCACCACATAATATCCTCCCTTCCATATATTCCCAAAACCCCTTCCACACCATAATCAACCCACTCCATAATCTAACAAAAAGGGTCCGGTGTTTGGTCAGTGACGAAAAGGTGACTCCTTGGTCTTGCTAAATCATAGTATCATCACGGAATCACCCCACTCCTTGTTGCTTGTAAGGTAATAGACTTTCTCTTCACTTTGAATTTCGATTCATAGGTTGAATTTAGAAGGTCGGGAGTGGGACTTGACCTTGGGTAATCGTTAGATGAAATTGCATGATAAACTTGAATAGTACAATGCCCTTGGAACGATAGATAGTGATTGTATAGCATTAATTGTAATGTGTGTTTATGTGATCGTAAATACTATATGCTAGTTTCAACTTAGGGTTCCACATCTAGTCTAAATTGTTGGGTATAATAATCGGTCGGAATCTTAAGAATGACTAACTAGCATAGTTTGAGTGTGTATATGCATGATTAGGTTGTGTTAATGTTGAAACCAAAAGCCAAAAATGTATAATACCTGGCACTGATGGCTTCCACGATACCCCGTCTACGGACCGTCGATCCATCTACGGACCGTAGATGGGGTTCGTCATTAGAGGCACCTGCAAATTGTCACCAAGTGTAAAACCACGGAGGTGGACCACGGTCCGTAGATCCATCTACGGACCGTTCTGCACTTTCGTGGTTTCCATCTGCGACCTACATTCCCAACCCCCTGATCCACGGAAGATATCCACGGACTGTAGATCAGTCTACGATCCGTGGACGACTTCTGTAGCATCTGTCATATTTTTTTTGTGGACTTAGTTTAGGGTCGTTACCAACTCTAAATAAGTTCTTGTGCTGCATATGGTTAGTTTGGGCACTAATGACGTTCCTGCAGGTACGATGGCACCCAAGAAGATGGTCACCTACTCGAAACGGGACAAGTCCAAATTGGTTGCCCCTAGCTTCCGATTGATTGATGAGGACACCGAGAACGACTCTGACCCCGCATATGTGCCTCTCAACCCTAGGGCCTCTCGCGCAGCACCCAGGAGCACCCCCCGGGGGGACCTATGTCCAGATCCGAGTCTACCCATGCCTCAGGCTCCCAGTCTGCCCACTCTTCACAATCAGAGTATGTCCATGCTACAGGGTCCAACGCCAAATCGTCCACAGGGTCTGGAGAAAATGACCAAGCAGCCTCGTCTGATGAGGCAACTAGTTCAGAGGTCATTCCTGCACCAAGGAATGATGAACCCGCTCCGGTAGCAGGGGAGCTGAATAGGTGGTGTGTCGAGGGTCAATGGAAAATCTATCGGGATGCAAAGATGGTGAATGACAAACAAAAAATGGCCCGATTAATTCAAGAGAAGCGCAGAGTCCTCATGGGGAGCTTGCATACTGTGCCAGATATTCACCGGCTGTTCAAACTTCACAAGTGTGACTGGATGGCTCGAGACCCAGGGACGTATAGCGAGGAGATTGTCCGGGAGTTCTATTCTTCCTATACTGCCACTCTCCGCGGGTCCATTTCCAAGAGGTCAAAGCCACTAGCTCAAGCCCCGCTCACTTCCACCTTGGTTCGAAGGTGTCCGGTAGACATATCACCCGCCACCATTTGCCGTTTTCTCTATGGTCCTACCACGGGCCACTCTTGGTCTCCTAACACGTCAGAATTTGATTACCGCTGGGACATCGTGCTGAGTGGCACTTTCCAGAGGAATGCTGACCAGCGAGAGGCTGTGATACTATGGCTGGCCAGGTACAGTGCTGCGGATGGCGAGCGAGCAGAATGGGTCGCTGCTCCACGGTTGGGTATCCGGAAGGCCACATTGAACTTCGTAGCGAAATTCTTTTGGCTGTTGGTACGCAACAGAGTGTCGCCCACAAAAGCTGACAATTAGGTCACTTGGGACAGAGCGGTGATGGTTGCTGCATAGGTGGCGGGAGTAGAGATCGACTTTGCCCGAATGCTGCTAGCAGAGATCCACGAGAGAGCTTTCAGGACGTCCACTACTTACCCTTTCCCCTGTCTGATATTTCACTTGTGCAGGGACTCTAGAGTGCCGATCTGGCATTGTGACAGGCTAGTCCACCCGACAGGGGCATTGGACATCGGCCTTATTAGTAATGACGCGAATGTGGCAACACCTCGCAGAGAGCCCCAGATTAAGGTACCCCCCGGGCTCCGATCTTGCAGACACTGTGGGGCAGGCACAGGGTGGTGACCCAATTTCCCAGACCACACTGACACTGTCCCAGGCTCCTCTTCTCAGGCAGCTAGTGTTGCTCCTAGTTCTTCCCTGTCCGCACCACAGTTAGGAGCGACGGTTGTCCCGATGGCCAGAGTACAAAAGTTAGAGGCGCAGATGGCCACACTGCTACATCACATCCAGCCTTGGATGCGAAAGTCGATTGCCGAGTCCGAGGCTAGATTGGAATGCAGGATGGAGGGGATGATGAACTGTAAGGTCCTAGCGGTTAATAAGCGTCTTGACGCCTTTAAGTTGCGCGTCCTCGAGCGATCAGTCCCGGCTACAGACTTATCTGCTTTGCAGGCTGACATAGCCAGCCTCCGGACTGATATTGATACCATTCTTGCTGCACCTTCAGTGGAGACTCAGGCTGCCCCTACTGCGCTGGCTGATGATACAGTGCTAGATGCTCTATTCAGTAGCATCGTCGAGGAGGGTCCTGCACCGACACATGCCAAGGGCAAGCGGCACCGCTCTCATCGCACGGAGGAAGAGAAAGCTCAGAAAAGACAGCGTCGGCAGGAGAAGGAGGCTAGGAGGGCTTCGATCGCAGACAAAGAGTTATGCCAGCAGAGGGTGCGTGAGAGAGCTGCAAGGGCATCGAGCTCAGCCCCAGTTGCAGAGGATTAGCCCATTTTGAGAGGCGTTGCGAGCACCACTGATGGTGCAGAGCGTTTGATAGAGAGCACTACTGAGGGTGCTAGGATTGCTGAGGTGGGCACTACTGATGGTGCCCCCACTGATGTTCCAGAGGGCTCCGGGAAACCGGATCCCCCTGCTTATTGATGATTCGTCGGCGCTTTGCGCCATAGGTTTGCTTCACTCAAATCCATTCACTTTTACTGTCTATGTATGCATTGAGGGCAATTGCATCTATTTTTGTTGGGGGTGGGGTAAATGGATCGTGAGTGATAGGGTGAAGCCTGAGTAACCCAATACATGAATCCTCTCTTGGGGTTTTCTTGCCTGTGTTCTTTTACCCCAAGAGACTGTTTAATTTTTGTTGAACCAACATGTCTTAGGATTGTGTGTGTAGAAGCATGATACAGAACGAAGCATGATGGCTTAGGAAAAATGATACCCGTCAGATTCTGGGTTGTATGCTAGAAGTAGGCTACGAGTTGTTGATTGTGTTGGCTCTGAATATGACATAGTAACAATCGACCTGATTGCATGATTAAACCTGAAACTTGAACTGGGTAATTTGATAATCTGATAATGAAACTTGTGCCAAGAGTGGGTGAGAATCATTGACTGTTCAAACAGTTTTGTGCAAAACTAGAACTTGCCCGGTTAGTCCTGCTAAGACAATTCAATCTAGAGGATAGGAAGTGATCATAGGCCGTTATTCTGATAAACCCATAAATTGCCTAGAAGGATTCAACCAAATGAAATAACTGTTCCCTTTGATCCTACTTTGAGCCTAAAAATAAACCTTTTTTTTTCTAAAACCCCGAACTCACTTTCCCATAATCTACTATGTTGGCCCCGGTCCTTCCTTGGACATGTGCACTTTGACTTAGGCCAAAAGCTTAAGTTGAGGGTGGCTAATGTAAAAGTAACTTCAATCTTGGCCCTGACCTGACATCGGGTATTGTGCACCTCAACTAACGAAAAATCCATAAGTTGAGGGTGGCTATGAAAGAGGAAACTGAAAGAAAAAAAATAAAAAAATGGGGGAAACGGAAAGGATGTGAATTATTCAAAGAGAAAGGAGCAATAAAATAAAAAGAAATTGAGCTACAAACTTTAAAGTCACTTCCGTGGTTGAAGAAAATCAAGGAAAAGCGGTAAAGCAATAATATGACAAAAATAGGGCAAAAAGAGGTTAAAAGCCTAGTGTAATGACAAGGAGGGCAGAAAGTCACTAAACAGTACCCAAATGTACCACACCTGACCCTGAGCCTACGTTACAAGCCAATAAAGTCCTATCGTGATCCTGGAGTCTAGTGAAAATAAGGGCAAGCTTATGGCAGTAAGCACTAACTGTATTTGAAATTACTTCTGAGCGTGAGTGTTGAATAAATCCTTGTGCCATTAATGAAATCAAAGTTTTGCTAAAAGAGGATTTCGTTTGAAGTAAGGCCACTAGTTCCATTGTTGGAAAGTTGGTACCTGGGTGACAGTGAGAAGGAGTATGTTGTGTGTCAGTTGGTTGGTCTGTGTCATGATGTGATCCACATGAGTTGACTTGTCGAGTCTAAGAGAACGAATGTGCACCCAAAAAATGAGGAGGTAGAGAGCCATGTGATTGCTTGAGTTAGAAATGCTTGCTTCTATACAAGTGTCGTTTAGAGTTCTAGTGCGTCGCTTGAGGACAAACAACGAATTTAAGTTGAGGGTGTTGATATACCGTGAGTTTACGGTATTTCTAATACATTTCACTTACAAGTTGTGTGTGTCTAGGGCCTTTTTATATTGGTTTTTATGTGTTTTATCATGTTTTGCAGGAAAGGTGTTCATGCGCGGAAGTTTAGAGACAGCTGAAGGAAATGCAGAAAAAGGCATCCACGGAGGTCATCTACGGACCGTAGGTCCATTCACGGTTAGTAGGTGATGACCGTAGATCAGCAGGCATGGTGTTGAGGACAAATCAGGGAAATCTGACCAAGTGTGGAACCACGGTGCCCATTGACGGTCCGTAGAGTGAGACTGCGAGGGTTCCAGTACCTGATTTTTGAAGATTCTATGTATGGAGCTACGGAAGGGATTGATGGACCGTAGATCGATCTATGGTCCGTGCTGTTGGTCCGTCGGTTGCTTCAGAGAAGCTGATTGTTGGATGCTGAAATATTTTCTAAGTCCCGAGTGACGGAAGGGACTTACGGACCGTAGATACATCGACGGTCCGTAAGTCAGTCTCGTGGATCGAAGACGCGTATCTGAACAAAACTTTCCTTAATATGTTTCCTTTTTTATTTAGGATTTGTTTTCTATAAATAGGACATGTAAACCTCGTTTTTGGGGGTTAGACACTATTATTCTGTTTTTGCTTTGTAACTTTGGAGATTAATTTGCAACCCTAGCAATTATTGATTTCCCATGTTCGTTTTGAAGATTTTGGCTTCGCAATTCAAGTTAATTTTCTGGGTTTATTATTCTCTTTACGTAAGTTCATGATTTTTTCATCTACAATTATGAATTGTGTTCTTGCCAATATGAGTAACTAAATCCACAACTAGGTTTCTGGGAACCATGATCGATTAACAAAGTATGAATAGTAAATAAGCAATTCTTGACTAGTATTTTGCATGCATTGATAATTCTTTCGTTTAGAAGTCTTTTTAACGGTGGCCAACGTTAGAACTCGCCTTATTACTACTTGCCAGACCAAGGAGGTAATTAACAAGAAAAGAATTATCAATATAGATTTAGTGTGATACTATCTAATAGGCTACTGTCGATTGGTGCGAAGTAATAACTAAGCCAAACAGCGATTATGATGTCTAATATGAGGTAAAGGTAAGGGTTAGTAAATTATACACACGTAGCCGGACCAAGGTGCGGGGTGAAATTCTCTAGATGCCGAACCAAGGATTTAGGGATACCTAAATTATCATTTTGCATGTAATACACTAGAAAAGGATTGCTATTACTAGGATTACTGCGTTATGAGATTATGGGGAACACGTATACCCTAGTTATTTCTCTTATCTTGATAACAACCAAAGTTGAGTTTAATTATTGACTACTTCATAAGTTCTTACTATTTGTTTCACACAAGCATAAACCCCCTCTTTTATTACCTGTTTCTGGAAATAATTTGACTAATCGAATATAATTGTTGGTTAAAAGTAAAGTCTAAACCATTTTCCTCGTGGGATCGATCTCAACCTACAAGTTGGGTTCTTTACTTGATAACGATCGCTTATGCTTCTGAAAGGAGGTGTAATTTGAGCGTATCATCTAGCTCTCTTGCCGCTGCCCACTTGGGCCTTGCGATGGAGCTGCTCAATAGTGCGGACATGGTCCACTACATCCAGAAATGAGCGGCTCGCTGAGACTAAAGAGTGAGTCTCAATTCGCAACTGTAGTCTCAAACCCCGAACAAAACAATGAACCCTCCCCTCCTTAGTAGGTAATATCATGGCGGCATGCCTGGAGAGCTCGCGGAATCGGGACTCATACTCTGATACTGTCATGGAGCCCTACTCTAACCGAGCAAACTGATCTATGAGCTGATCTCTGATGCTCCTGTGAATAAATCGGGCCAAAAAGGCCTTTGTAAACTCAGTCCATGTGACCGGTGGAGACCCAGCTGGCCTAGTCTCTAAGTATGTACACCACCACTGCCTGGCGGGACCGTCAAGCTGGTAAGCGGTGAAGTCAGCTCCTGTCGACTCCATTAAACTCAAAGTCTGTAGCCGCTCACGGCAAGTAAGTAGAAACTAGTGGAGATTCTCACCCACAGCCCTAGAAAACCTTGGAGGTGATAGTCTAAGGAACACCCCAAGCATCTTCTGCTCCCGAAGTGGCATAACGCCCTCCAAATCGTCAGGCTGAATAACCAGTGCCGCTGGTGCAGGCTAGTCATGCGGTACTAGAGCAGCTAGAACTGTGGCTAGCTGCGTACCCCCAATGGCAGCTAGTATCTGTACGAGCATCGCCTGTATTCCTGGAGCTGCCACAGGCACGGGCGGTGGCTGGGCTGGTCCCGGGCCCATCAGTTGCTGTTGTGCTGGAGCTGCTGGTGGCTTTATGACCGGCTTCGGAGTTTGCTCTCGGTCCTAGGTTGGTGCTATAGCTCTGGTACGACCTCGAGGTCGACCTGTACCCCTAGCTGGGGCCCTACCACGCGTGCTACCCATCCCCGCAAAAGAGTGGAACAAGTATGATTTTCAGAAACCGATAAGACACATAATGCACGACAGTGATACAAAAGTGACACGTTCTAAAGACATCCTGTAGCCTCTCGAAGATAAGTAACGGACGTCTCCGTACCGATCTGCAGGACCCTACTAGACGTTAGCCCTGTACAAGTGAGACCGACAAACCAAGCTCTGATACCAATTTGTCACGGCCCAATTTCTCCGGTCATGATGGCGCCTACTATATGACCCACCAGTAGGCAAGCCGACCCATATCCCGGAACTCAAAGTAATGGGATATTAGGGTAGAAAACCAACCAATCAACCTAAAATAATATTTAATATAACAAGAACATGTAATGAGCGGGCGGAAGCGACTAGACATATATACACAAAATCAATTCCTCTCAAAACCTGGAAGTCACAAGTACAGAGATGCTAACAAAAGAAAAAGTTCTAAAAGTGAACTACAGAAACAAGCTGTCTAAAAAGGCAAAAGACAAACAAAAGTAAGTACAGAAGGAGTCGGGCAAATCCAGGACGTTGTGTGCTCACCCTTGTCTCCGATCACGACCGCAGCTGGCTCTAATCAACGTCGGTAGCTAGTACTCGGACCTGCGTCACGAAAATAGATGCAGAGTGTAGTATGTGTACCAAAACAACAGGTACAAAGTAGGCATCAGGCCGACTGAGCAAGATAAGCAAAAGTAAACTGAAATGCGAATAAAGGGTCACAATCAAAGGCAAAAGAGTAGTAAATGTGGGTATGTATACGAGCGTACAGGCAAAAAAGACAAGGAATCTAACTAACTCTGTCGGGCTCCCATAAACCCGACGGTTACGCTCGTGCACAGTAAAAGAAACCACATACACGGACCCCCATAAGCCCTGCAGATGCACTGGCAGTTGAAGTAAAAGAATGGAGCTAGAAGGTCTATCACAATATTACCAATTTCCAGACATTAACTGAACCATTCCCAATTATATTCCAAGATCTAATTACGTCCCGGACTTTAATCGGAACATCTCCAACCTGGTATCAAAACCTCAACCTACTGATGAGAGTAATGAAAGACTACACTGAAGCTTCAGTAAGTAATTGGGAATGCACCACGTGCAAACTGGACCACAGACTCGAACCGGGTACTATAGGTAATGAGTCAACCTATATGGGCTGGACCACGGACTCGAACCGGGTGTTGTAGCCAAAGCTCTGGCACGAGTGAGGTGGACCACGGACTCGAACCGGGTACTATAGCTAAGCCTAGACATAAGTAAGTTGGACCACAGACTCTAACCGGGTGCTGTAGCTAAGAGTCAATATCCAACCATACGTCACTAGAAATATCACCAAAACGATTACCGTAAATAATCATTTCAGTCCGACCGTCATATACCCCAAATAGCTGAGGAAGTATCCAATATTGAGTAAGCTATACCACGGACTTTAACCGGGTGCTGTAGCCGATAGAAAAGCAAGGCATTATGGATACAAAGTCATAAGCTAAGTTACCGCCTAGCTAAGGCTCAGACTATCAGACTCAAGTCTGCTATATAAGTCTACAAAGAGCTGACCGTCCGAAACGACATCGGAAAAAGTTCCACTGCCCAACGACATCCGAAACCTCCCAAGTCTATGGCAACACTAGTCTAAGCCTAGACTAAGGCCAAACATACTTCAAATCAATATTATCATATACACCACAAGGTATGGATGTTCAATAATATCAAGAGTCATGCTTTCATAATCTAACAATTTCCAGAAATAAAGTCTAAGGCAGGAATTATATAAATTTAGCATGCTCGACATTCGAACCCCTCCATACTGAGCAAATCAATAAACAATTCCCTAAACATGCTCAATCTCACGTGGTGCATTCCCAATTCCTTACTAAAGAATCACCTACCGGTGTCGAAACACGCAACGGCTCAACCAATAGCTCTGGGCTCATACTTAATCGAGGAGCAAAATAAACAGATATATAAGAATAAGTAGAGCCTGGATCAAATAAGGCGGATGCGGGCTGATGGCATAATAACACTGTACCTTTGATCACATCGTCCGAGGTCTCAGCATCTGCTCTAGCTGGAGCTGCATAAAAGTGGGGCTGGGCTCCCCTACCCTGTGCATCGGCTCTCCCCCCTAGCCTGCCTACTCGAGGAGAACCCCGTATACCTTGGTGACCACCCCTGCGGTCCTGTCCCTGGCCTCCGCCTCTAGCTGGAGGTGCTGGCACTGCCGCACGCCTAGCTGCCTGTGGAGCGGGTAAGGCTAACCTGCGATGAGGACACTCGCGGGCTTAATGATCTAACTCCCTAAACTCATAGCACCCCTGGGACTGTCGACTGAGAGCTGGAGATCGATTACCCGGGCCAAAAGAACCCATATATTAACTACCTCGGCCTTGACTAGGACCGACACTAAAACCAATATGGCGGTTCTGATCACCCTCCGATGTCTGGAGAGTGGCCTGGAAGAGGCGACTAGACTAACCCGACTGAAACCTTTACTGATATCTATCATAAGACTCTCGAGGTCTGAAACGGCACCTATTATGGTTATCCTCCTGTCTAGCTCTATTGCCGCTGCCCCCTTGGGCCTTGCGACGGAGTTGGTCAATAGTCCGGACATGGTCCATTACATCCAGAAATGAGAGGCCCGCTAAGACTAAAGACTGAGTCTCAATTCGCAACTGTAGTCTCAAACCCCGAACAAAATAATGAACCCTTCCCTCCTCAGTAGGTAATATCATGGCGGCATGCCTGGAGAGCTCGTGGAATCGGACCTCATACGCTGATACTGTCATGGAGCCCTACTCTAACCGAGCAAACTGATCTATGAGCTGATCTCTGTTGCTCCTGCGAATAAATCGGGCCAAGAATGCCTCTGAAAACTAAGTCCATGTGACCGGTGGAGACCCAGATGGCCTGGTCTCTAAGTATGTACGCCACCACTGCTTGGTGGGACCATCTAGCTGGTAAGCGGTGAAGTCAGCTCCTCTCGACACCACTAAACCCAAAGTCTGTAGCCGCTCGCGGCAAGTAAGTAGAAACTACTGGGCATTATCACCCACAGCCCCAGAAAACCTTGGCGATGATAGTCTAAGGAACAGAGCATCTTCTGCTCCCGAAGTGGCATGACTCCCTCCAAATCGTCAGGCTGAACAACTGGTGCCGCTGTTGTAGGCTAGCCCTGCGGTACTTGAGCGGCTGGAACTGTGGCCTGCTGCGTACCCCCAATGGCAAATAGTATCTGTACGAGCATCGCCTGTATTCATGAAGATGCCACAGGCTCGGGCGGTGGCTGGGCTGGTTCCGGTCCCATCAGCTGCTTTTGTGCTGGAGCTGCTGATGGCTCTATGACCGGCTTAGGAGTTTTTTATCAGTCCGGGGCTGGTGCTATAGCTCTGGCACGGCATCTAGGTCGACCTCTACCCCTAGCTGGGGCCCTACCACGCGTGCGAGCCATCCCCGTAAAAGAGTGGAACAAGTAAGATTTTCATAAACCGATATGACAAAAATGCACGATAGTGATACAAAAGCGACATGTTCTTAAAGACATCCTGTAGCCTCTAGAAGATAAGTAACGAACGTCTCCGTACCGATCTCCAGGACTCTACTAGATGTTAACTCTGTACAAGTGAGACCGACGAACCAAACTCTGACACCAATTTGTCGCGACCCAATTTCTCAGGTCATCATGGTGCCTACTATATGACCCACCAGTAGGCAAGCCAACCCATATCCCGGAACTCGAAGTAATGGGATGTTAGGGTAGAAAACCAACCAGTCAACCTAGAATAGTAATAAATATAACAAGAACATGCAATGAACGGGCGGAAGCGACTAGACATATATACACAAAATGAATTTCTCCCAAAACCTGGAAGTCACAAGTACAGTGCTGCTAATAAAAGTACAAGTCCTTAAAGTGGACTACAGAAACAAGCTGTCTAAAAAGGTAAAAGACAAGCAAAAATAAGTACAGAAGGAGACGGGCAAATCCAAGATGTTGTGTGCTCACCCTTGTCTCCGATTACGACCGCAGCTGGCTCGAATCAACGTCGGTAGCTAGTACTCGTACCTTCATCAGGCCGACTGAGCAAGATAAGCAAAAGTAAACTGAAATGTGAATAAAGGGTCACAATCAAGGGCAAAAGAGTAGTAAATGTGGGTATGTACACGAGCGTACAGGCAACAAAGAAAAGGAATCTAACTAACTCCGCCGGGCTCCCATAAACCCGACGGGTACGCTCGTGCACAATAAAAGAAACCACATACACGGACCCCCATAAACCCTGCAGATGCACTGGCATTTGAAGTAAAAGTATGGAGCTAGAAGGTCTATCACAATATTACAATTTCCAGATTTTAACTGAACCATTCCCAATTATATTCCAAGATCTAATTACGTCCCGAACTTTAATCGGAACATCTCCAACCTGGTATCAAAACCTCAACCTACAGATGAGAGTAATCAAAGACTACACTGAAGCTTCAGTAAGGAATTGGGAATGCACCACGTGCAAGTTGGACCACAGACTCGAACCGGGTACTATAGCTAATGAGTCAACCTATATGGGCTGGACCACGGACTCTAACCGGGTGTTGTAGCCAAAGGTCTGGCACGGGTGAGCTGGCCCACAGACTCGAACCGGGTGCTGCAGCTAAGAATCAATATCCAACCATACGTCGTGGGAAATATCACCAAACCGATTACGAAAATAATCATTTCAGTCCGACCCTCATATACCCCAATCGGGTGCTGTAGCCGATAGAAAAGTAGGGCATTATGGATACAGGGTCATAAGCTAAGTTACCGCCTCGCTAAGGCTCAGACTATCAGACTCAAGTCTGATATATCAGTTTACAAAGAGCTCACCATCCGAAACGACATCGGAAAAAGTTCCATTGCCCAACGACATCCGAAACCTCACAAGTCTATGGCAACACTAGTCTAAGCCTAGACTAAGGCCAAACATACTTCAAATCAATATTATCATATACACCACAAGGTATGGATGTTCAATAATATCAAGAGTCATGCTTTTATAATCCAATAATTTCCCGAAATAATGTCTAAGTCAGGAATTATAGAAATTTAGCATGCTCGACATCTGAACCCCTCCATACTCAAGCAAATCAATAAACAATTGCCTAAACATGCTCAATGGGAAAGCCATAGCCTACCTGAAAGTCGATCACGCGTGCTCCAACTCACGGTACCAGAGCTTTTTCCCTCCGAACGGTCTCCAAATGCTTCTCCACTATAAAAAGGTTAAACACCTCGTCATTACGAAAATGTTGACACTAAAATTATATTTTTCGGAGACGGACCCAAAATTGGGTCTAAAAAGGGATTGTGGGACCCACAATTGGAATCCCAAAAACGAATCCATGAAAACGTCCCAAATACCTTGCTAAACTAATACCCCAAAATTTAGCACAAAAAGATGCCTAAAACATAGCAAATCAACCCCAACAATTAAAATCATTACTAAGTCTTATCTTACGACTTGGCAGCCCCTTGATCACCAAATTCTGGAAAAACGAGACCCTTCCAACCCAAACAGATTATACCACGACGATCCTTGCGAAAAACTCTACAAGTTAGCCTCAAGAATGACTCAAAACGGACCTAATATGATCAAGATCTAACCTTTCAAAGTTAAACAAAAATTTATTCCGAAATAACTCTAGCAGCAGCTAAATTCGATTCCTAACCTCAAATAAAGCCTCCCCTCGCGTTTCTGAGCTCTCCTCTAGATTCCCCACGAAATTCTCTTGAAATTATCCTTTTGAATCACCTAATTTGAGCTTAAAATGGAGGAGATATGTATGTTTGAAAATGAGGAAAAAAAATGGACGAAAATTGTCCTTAAATCTGGAAATTTCCAGATTTCAACACGCTGCCACGTGGCGTCGCGTGGCTCTGCCACGTCACCAACGCGTTAGAATTAAACAACTCTTCAAACTTAAATTCCAATGTTCCGAACTCGTTCGGAGTCACAAAAACAAAAACCTATATGGAATTCGATTGGAAATGATATTTCGGACTCAAAGGTGAAGTCGGGATGTCCATTGGAGATCGCTTCGATGAAAGGTGGGTCCCACACCCAGTATCGTTTTGAGCCAGATCCCACAACGGGGATCGAAAGCCTCGGGAAGTGAAAAAAGGGTCATTCCAGACCATAATCAATATTTCGAAGCTAACCTAACTGTCATAATTTTCATCTGAGCACGTGTTCCAAAAAGGTTGACCAGAGTCAACTATAGACCAAAATGCAAGGGCAAAAACGTCAAATGGCCCTAAACTAGTACCGATTGCCTCGATACTCGTGTTGACCATGCTACTTGCCAAATCTGGCGATTTCGGAGCTGATGGACTCGTCAGAATTTTATTCTGAGGTCTTTTACCTGAATTTATGACTGAAGTCAACTTTTCAAGTTATAAAATCTCCAAAACAGGGAAATAGGCCTAAAACCCAAACAAACGAACAGGCGACGGACTAGTCAGTGTCATCAAGTCATAAATGACTTGGAGTCGCTACAAGAACGCTTTAAACAATCGAATAAATTCTTTAATTTAAAAATGACCTTGAGGGTCATTACAATATCCACTACTAAAAGAACTTTTGTCCGCGAACATAAGAATCAAGAAGTACCTGAAGGCGCAAATAAGCCGGGGAACTACTCCCGTATCTCATGCTCGGTCTCCCAGGTAGCCTCCTCAACTGGACGATGTCACCAATAGACCTTAACCACAGGAATGGCTCTGGAACGCAACCGTCTGACATCTCTGGCCAAAAGAGCAACTGGCTCCTCAATGTATCTCAACATGTCATCCAAGTCAACTGCATTATACTGTATCACATGGGACTCATCTGGAACATACCGGCGCAACATGGAAACATGAAAATCTGGGTGGATAGATGAAAAGTCGGGGGCAAAGCTAACTCATATGCGACCTCCCCAACTATCCTCAATATCTCAAAAGGAGGTATAAACTTGGGGCTAAGCTAGCCCCGCCTCCCAAATCTCATTACACCCTTCATGGGCGACACACAGAGGAATACTCCATCACCAACAACAAATTTCAACGGTCGACGCCTACGGTCTGCATAACTCTGATGTCTACTCTGGGTTGTCCTGAGCCTATCTTGAATGACCCTCACATGATCTAAATCCTCTCGCATCAACTCCGTACCGCGTGGCCTGGACTCTGTAGACTCAAACCAATCAACTGGAGATCGACAACGACTACCATATAAGGCCTCGAATAGGGCAATCTTTATACTCGAGTGGTAGCTGTTGCTGTACACAAACTCTGCCAAAGGTAAATACTGGTCCCACTGACCCCCAAAATCCATAACACAAACCCGCAACAAGTCCTCAAGAACCTGAATCGTGCACTTCGACTGACCATCAGTCTGCGGGTGGAAAGCTGTGCTAAGGTCAACACGGGTACACAACTCATCCTTGAAGGTCCTCCAGAAGCTAGATGTGAACTGTGGGCCCCGATCTGAGTTGATGGAAACAGGCACACCATGAAGACGAACCACCTCTCGAATGTAGATAAGGGCTAACCTCTTAGCACTGTAGGAACTATGGACAGGAAAGAAGTGCGCGGACTTGGTAAATCGATCCAAGATGACCCAAATACTATCATGACCACGGGAAGTGCGGGGTAATCCTACAACGAAGTCCATGGTGATCCTCTCTCATTTCCACTCAGGAATGGGTAATCTCTGAAGCTCACCACCAGGCCTCAAATGCTCGGCCATAATCTGCTGACAACTCAAGCAACACGATACATAATCCGCAATATCTCTCCTCATGCCGCTCCACCAGTAGTGCTGTCTCAGGTCCCGATACATCTTAGCTGTGCCAGGATGAATAGAGTATTTGGATTCATGGGCCTCGGTAAGAATCATCTGAATCAGACCCGCAACTCTTGGAACACAAAGTCGATCACCAAATCATAAAACCCCATCTTAATCTAAGGTAGCAAGGCCAGTGTTACCTCCTAAAACTCGATCTCGAAGTGCCACTAAGTCCTCATCCTCAAACTGATGGCTGCGAATCCGATCCAACAGAGATGACTGAGCATCCACATAAGCTAGTACACACCGGGAATCAGAGATATCAAGTCGTATCATCCGGTTAGCAAAGGACTGGATGTCCAAAGCTAATGGTCGCTCCGTAGTGGAAAGAAAGGCTAGACTACCCATATTCACTGCCTTCCGACTCAAGGCGTCCGCTACTACATTCGCCTTGCCCGGATGGTAAAAAATAGAGAGGTCATAGTCCTTCAGGAGCTCAATCCAACGGCGCTGTCTCGAATTAAGATCCCTCTGGCTCATAATGTACTGAAGGCTCCGGTGATCACTATAGATCTCTCATCGAACTCCATACAGGTAATGCCTCCAAATCTTAAGCGTAAAAACTACCGCCGCCAAATCTAAGTCATGAGTGGGGTAGTTGCTCTCGTGCGGCTTCAGCTGCCTCCACGCAAAAGCAATAACGCGGCCCTGTTGCATCAGTACACAACCCAAACCAATGCCAGATGCGTCACAATAAATAGTAAACCCCTCGCCCTCAACTGGAACAGTCAATATAGGAGCGGTGATAAGCAACTCCTTAAGCCTCAGAAAGCCCCTCTCACTCCTCCGACCACACAAAAGGAACATCCTGGAGAGACAACCGAGTCAAAGGCGCTGCTATAGTAGAAAATCCCTCAACAAAACGCCTGTAGTAGCCTGCGAATCCGACGAAGCTACGAATCATAGTCACAGAGGTGGGCCTGGCCCAATCACGAATGGCCTCAATCTTAGCGGGATCTACAATAATGCCATCCTTAGACGCCACGTGCCCTAAGAATGCTATCCTCAAATGCTGCTCATGCTCCTCCCGGCTCTACGAGTATACTAGAATGTAATCTATGAAGACTATGACAAACGAATCCAAGTACGGTCTAAACACCCTAGTCATCAAGTCCATGAACGCGGTAGGGGTGTTAGTCAACCCAAAAGACATCACTAGGAACTCATAGTGGCCGTAACGAGTCCTAAATGTAGTTTTAGGGACGTTTGCTGCCCTAATCCTCAATTGGAGGTAGCCGGATCTTAAATCAATGTTAGAAAATACCACGACACCCTGAAGTTGGTCAAATAGATCATCAATCTTAGGCATGGGGTAACGGTTTTTCACCGTCACCTTGTTCAACTGCCTGTAGTCGATGCACAATCGCTTAGTACCATCCTTCTTCTTCACGAAGAGGATTGGGGCACCCCAAGGCGTTACACTAGGCCGAATGAATCCCTTATCTAAGAGATCCTGAATCTGAACATTGAGATCCTTGAGCTCTACGGGGGCCATACGGTACAGTGGTATAGAATTGGACTTAGTGGCCGGCTCTACTTCAATAGGAAAGTCAATGTCACGATCAGGAGGGAGACCAGGCAGATCGGCAGGAAACACATCTGTAAACTCTCAAACAATAGGTACGGAATCAATGGTAGGACCCTCCTTATTAACATCTCTAACATAAGCTAAATAAGAAAACACCCGGTAGACATCAACATTTGGGCCTGAACAAGAGATATCACCCCAACTGGCATTCGACTACAAGACCCCTGCCACACCATTGGTGGAATACCAGGCATGGCTAAAGTAACTGTCTTGGCATAGCAATCGAAGAACGCAAGGTGGGGAGATAACCAATCCATACCCAAAATCAAATTAAAATCCACCATGTCAACCAAAATGAGATCAACCCTAGTGTCTCGCCTCTGAATAGTCACCACACAGGATCTAAATACCTGATCCACTACTAAAGAATCACCTACCGGGGTTGAAACACGCAACGACTCAACGAATAGCTCTGGGCTCATACTTAATCGAGGAGCACAATAAACAGATATATAAGAATAAGTAGAGCCTGGATCAAATAAGGCGGATGCGAGTTGATGGTATAATAACTCTATACCTTTGATCACATCGTCCGAGGTCTCAGCATCTACTCTAGCTGGAGCTGCATAAAAGCGGAGTTGGGCTCCCCTACCCTATGCATCGGCTCTGCCCCCTAGTCTGCCTACTCGAGGAGAATCCCATATAACTTGGTGACCACCCCTGCGGTCCTGTCCCTGGCCTTCGCCTCTAGCCGGAAGTGCTGGCACTGGCGCATGCCTAGCTGCCTGTGGAGCGGGTAAGGCTAACCTGCGATGGGGACACTCGCGGGCCTAATGATCTAACTCCCCACACTCATAGCACCCCTGGGACTGTCGACTGAGAGCTGGAGGTCGACTACACAAGCCAGAATAACCCATCTGTTAACTACCTCGGCCTCGACTAGGACCGGCACTAAAACTAATATGGCGGTGCTGGTCACCCTCCGATGTCTGGAGAGTGGCCTGGAAGGGGAGACTAGACTGACCCGACTGAAACCTCTACTGAGATCTATCATAAAACTCTCGGGGTCTGAAACGACTCCTCTAATGGTTATCCTCCTGTCTAGCTCTATTGCCGCTGCCCCTTGGAGGTTGCGATGGAGCTGCTCAATGGTCTGGACATGGTCCACTACATCCAGAAATAAGAGGCCCACTGAGACTAAAGACTGAGTCTCAATTCGCAACTGTAGTCTCAAACCCCGAACAAAACAATGAACCCTCCCCTCCTCAGTAGGTAATATCATGGCGGCTTTCGTGGAGAGCTCGTGGAATCGGACCTCATACTATGATACTGTCATGGAGCCCTACTCTAACCGAGCAAACTGATCTATGAGCTGTTCTCTGATGATCCTGCGAATAAATCGGGCCAAGAAGGCCTCTGAAAACTAAGTCCATGTTACCGGTGGAGACCCAGCTGGCCTGGTCTCTAAGTATATACGCCACCATTGCCTAGCGGGATGGTCTAGCTGGTAAGCGGTGAAGTCAGCTCCTCTCGACACCACTAAACCTAAAGTATGTAGCCGCTCGCGGCAAGTAAGTAGAAACTAGTAGGCATTCTCACCCACAGCCCCAGAAAAATTTGGCGGTGATAGTCTAAGGAACAGAGCATCTTCTGCTCCAGAAGTGGCATGACGCCCTCCAAATAGTTATGCGGAACAACTGGTGCCGCTGGTGCAGGCTAGCCCTGCGGTACTAGAGCGGTTGGAACTGTGGCCTGCTGCGTACCCCCAATTGCAGCTAGTATCTGTACGAGAATCGCCTGTATTCATGGATTTGCCACAGGCTCGGGCAGTGGCTGGGCTGGTCCCGGTCCGATCAGTTGCTGCTGTGCTGGAGCTGCTGGTGGCTCTATGACCGGCTTCGGAGTTTGCTCTCAGTCTTGGGCTGGTGCTATAGCTCTGGCACGACATCGAGGTCGGCCTCTACCCCCAGATGGGGCCCTACCACGGGTGCGAGCCATCCCCGTAAAAGAGTGGAACAAGTAAGATTTTCAAAAACCGATATGACAAATAATGCACGATAGTGATACAAAAGGAACACGTTCTTAAAGACATCTTGTAGCCTCTAGAAGATAAGTAACGGACGTCTCCGTACCGATGGCATAATAACACTGTAACTTTGATCACATCGTCTGAGGTCTCAGCATCTGCTATAGCTGGAGCTGCATAAAAGCGGGGCTGGGCTCCCCTACCCTGTGTATCGGCTCTACCCCCTAGCCTGCCTACTCGAGGAGGACCCCGTATACCTTGGTGACCACCCCTGCGGTCCTGTCCCTGGCCTCCGCCTCTAGCTGGAGGTGCTGGCACTGGCGCACGCCCAGCTGCCTGTGGAGCGGGTAAGGCTAACCTGCGATGGGGACACTCGCTGGCATAATGATCTAACTCCCCACACTCATAGCACCCCTGGGACTGTCGACTGAGAGCTGGAGGTCGATTACCCGGGCCAAAAGAACCATCTGTTAACTACCTCGGCCCCGACTAGGACCGGCACTAAAACCAATATGGCGGTTCTGATCACCCTCCGATGTTTGGAGAGTGGCCTGAAAGGGGCGACTAGACTGACCCGACTGAAACCTCTACTGAGATGTATCATAAGACTCTCTGGGTCTGAAACGGCGCCTATTATGGTTATCCTCCTGTCTAGCTCTATTGCCGCTGCCCCCATGGGCCTTGCGACGGAGCTGCTCAATAGTCCGGACATGGTTCACTACATCCAGAAATCAGAGGCCCGCTGAAACTAAAGTCTGAGTCTCAATTCGAAATTGTAGTTTCAAACCTCGAACAAAACAATGAACCCTCCCCTCCGAAGTAGGTAATATCATGGCGGCATTCGTAGAGGGCTCGTGGAATCGGACCTCATACTCTGATACTGTCATGGAGCCCTACTCAAACCGAGTAAACTGATCTATGAGCGGATCTCTGATGCTCCTGCGAATAAATCGGGCCAAGAAGGCCTCTGAAAACTAAGTCCATGTGACCGGTGGAGACCCAGCTGGCCTGGTCTCTAAGTATGTACGCCACCACTGCCTGGTGGGACCATCTAGCTGGTAAGCGGTGAAGTCAGCTCCTCTCGACACCACTAAACCCAAAGTCTGTAGCCGCTCGCGGCAAGTAAGTAGAAACTAGTGGGCATTCTAACCCACAGCCCCAGAAAACCTTGGCGGTGATAGTCTAAGGAACAGAGCATCTTCTGCTCCCGAAGTGGCATGACGCCCTCCAAATCGTCAGGCTGAACAACTGGTGCCGCTGGTGCAGGCTAGCCCTGCGATACTTGAGCGTCTGGAACTGTGGCCTGCTGCGTACCCCCAATAGCAGCTAGTATCTGTACGAGCATCGCCTGTATTAATGGAGATGCCACAGGCTCGGGCGGTGGATGGGCTGGTCCCGGTCCCATCAGTTGCTGTTGTGCTGGACCTGCTGATGGCTCTATGACCGGCTTCAGAGTTTGCTCTCAGTCCTGGGCTGGTGCTATAGCTCTGGCACGACATCGAGGTCGGCCTCTACCCCTAGCTGGGGCCCTACCACGCGTGCGAGCCATCCCCGTAAAAGAGTGGAACAGGTATGATTTTCAGAAACCGATATGACAAACAATGCACGATAGTGATACAAAAGCGACACGTTCTTAAAGACATCCTGTAGCCTCTAGAAGATAAGTAACGGACGTCTCCGTACCGATCTGCAGGACTCTACTAGACGTTAACTCTGTACAAGTGAGACCGACGAACCAAGCTCTGATACAAATTTGTCACAACCCAATTTCTCAAGTCATCATGGCGCCTACTATATGACCCACCAGTAGGCAAGCCGACCCATATCCCGGAACTCGAAGTAATGGGATGTTAGGGTAGAAAACCAACCAGTCAACCTCGAATAATAATAAATATAACAAGAACATGCAATGAACGGGCGAAAGCGACTAGACATATACACACAAAATGAAATCCTCCCAAAAACTGGAAGTCACAAGTACAAAGCTACTAACAAAAGTACAAGTCCTAAAAGTGGATTACAGAAACAAGCTGTCTAAAAAGGCAAAACACAAGCAAAAGTAAGTACAGAAGGAGACGGGTAAATCCAGGACGTTGTGTGCTCACCCTTGTCTCCGATCACTACCGCAGCTGGCTCGAATCAACGTCGGTAGCTAGTACTCGGACCTGCATCACGAAAATAGATGCAGAGTGTAGTATGAGTACCAAAACAACAGGTACCCAGTAGGCATCAGGCCGACTGAGCAAGATAAGCAAAAGTAAACTGAAATGCGAATAAAGGGTCACAATCAAGGGCAAAAGAGTAATAAATGTTGGTATGTACAGGAGCATACATGCAACAAAGAAAAGGAATCTAACTAACTCTGCCGGGCTCCCATAAACCCGACGGGTACGCTCGTGCACAATTAAAGAAACCACATACATGGACACCCATAAGCCCTGCAGATGCACTGGCAGTTGAAGTAAAAGAATGGAGCTAGAAGGTCTATCACAATATTACCAATTTCTGGACTTTAACTGAACCATTCCCAATTATATTCCAAGATCTTTTTACGTCCTGGACTTTAATCGGAACATCTCCAACCTAGTATCAAAACCTCAACCTACAGATGAGAGTAATCAAAGACTACATTGAAGCTTCAGTAAGGAATTGGGAATGCACCACGTGCAAGCTGGACCACAGACTCGAACCGGGTACAATAGCTAATGAGTCAACCTATATGGGCTGGACCACGGACTCGAACCGGGTGTTGTAGCCAAAGGTCTGGCACGGGTGAGCTGGACCACGGACTCGAACCGGGTTCTGTAGCTAAGAATCAATATCCAACCATACGTCATGGGAGATATCACCAAATCGGTTACGTAAATAATCATTTCAGTACGACCCTCATATACCCCAATCGGGTGCTGAAGCCGATAGAAAAGCAGGGCATTATGGATTCAAGGTCATCAGCTTAGTTACCGCCTCGCTAAGGCTCAGACTATCAGACTCAAGTCTGCTATAACAATTTACAAAGAGCTCACCGTCCGAAACGACATCAGAAAATGTTCCATTGCTCAATGACATCCGAAACCTCGCAAGTCTATGTTAACACTAGTCTAAGCCTAGACTAAGGCCAAACATACTTCAAATCAATATTATCATATACACCACAAGGTATGGATGTTCAATAATATCAAGAGTCATGCTTTCATAATCCAATAATTTCCCGAAATAAGGTCTAAGTCAGGAATTGTAGAAATTTAGCATGCTCGAAATCCGAACCCCTCCATACTCAAGCAAATGAATAAACAATTGCCTAAACATGCTCAATCTCACGAGGGGAAAGCCATAGCCTACCTTAAAGTCGATCACGCATACTCCAACTCACAGTACCCGAGCTTTTCCCCTCCGAACGGTCTCCAAATGCTTCCCCACTATCAAAAGGTTAAACACCTCGTCATTACGAATATGTTGACACTAAAATTATATTTTTCGGAGACGGACCCAAAATTGGGTCTAAAACGGGATTGTGGGACCCACAATTGGAATCCCAAAAATGAATCCGTGAAAATGTCCCAAATACCTTACTAAACTAATACCCCAAAATTTAGCACAAAAAGATGCCTAAAACATAGCAAATCAACCCCAACAATTAAAATCATTAATAAGTCTTAACTTACGACTTGGCAGCCCCTTGATCACCAAATTCTGGAAAAACGAGACCTTTCCAACCCAAACAGATCATACAACGACGATCCTTGCGAAAAACTCTACAAGTTAGCATCAAGAATGACTCAAAACGGACCTAAGACGATCAAGATGTAACGTTTCAAAGTTCAACAAAAATTCATTCCGAAATCACTACAGCAGCAGCTAAATTCAATTCGTTACCTCAAATAAAGCCTCCCTTGACGTTTCTGAGCTCACCTCTAGATTCCCCAAGAAATTCTCTTGAAATTAGCCTTTTGAATCACCTAATTTAAGCTTAAAATAGAGGAGATATCTATGTTTGAAGATGAAGAAAAAAAATGGACGAAAATTGTCCTTAGATCTGGAAATTTCCAGATTTCAACACGCTGCCACGTGGCGTCGCGTGGCTCTGCCACGTCACCACCGCGTTAGAATTAAACAACTCTTCAAACTTAAATTCCATTGTTCTGGACTCGTTCGGGGTCGGAAAAACACAAACCATATATGGAATTTGATTGGAAATGATATTTCGGACTTAAAGGTGAAGTCGGGATGTCCATAAGAGATCGCTTCAATGAAAGGTGGGTCCCACACCCAGTATCATTTTGAGGCAGATCCCACAACGGGCATCTAAAGCCTCGGGAAGTGAACAAAGGGTCATTCCAAACCATAATCGATATTCCGAAGCTAACCTAACTGTCAATATTTTCATATGAGTACGTCTTCCAAAAAGGTTGACCAAAGTCAACTATAGACGAAATTGCAAGGGCAAAAACGTCAAATGGCCCTAAAGTCGTACTGATTGCCTCGATACTCGTGTTGACCATGCTACTTGCCAAATCTGGCCATTCCGGAGCTGATTGAATCGTCAGAATTTTATTCTGATGTCTTTTACCTGAATTTATGACCGAAGTCAACTTTTCAAGTTATAAAATGTCCAAAACAGGGAAACAGGCCTAAAACCCAAACGAACGACCTGGTGACGGACTAGTCAGTGCCAGCAAGTCATTAATGACTTGGGGTCGCTACAAGAACGCTTTAAACAATCGAATATATGCTTTAATTTAAAAATGATCTTGATGGTCATTACAATATCCACTACTAAAAGAACTTTTGTCCGCGAAAGTAAGAGTCAAGAAGTATCTGAAGGCTCAAATAAGTCAGGGAACTGCGCGCATCTCATGCTCGGTCTCCCAGGTAGCCTCCTCAACTAGACGATGTCTCCAGTGGACCTTAACCACAGGAATGGCTCTGGAACGCAACCGTCTAACATCTCTGGCACAAAGAGCAACTGGCTCCTCAATGTATCTCAAACTGTCATCCAAGTCAACTGCATCATACTGAATCACATGGGACTCATCTGGAACATACCGACGCAATATCGAAACATGAAAATCTCGATGAATAGATGGAAGGTCGAGGGCAAAGCAAACACATATGCGACCTCCCAAACTATCCTCAATATCTCAAAAGGACCTATATACCTGGGGCTAAGCTTACCCCGCCTCCCAAATGTCATTACACCCTTCATCGTCGACACACAGAGGAATACTCCATCACCAACAACAAATATCAACGGTCAACGCCTACGGTCTGCATAACTCTGATGTCTACTCTGGGTTGTCCTGAGCCTTTCTTGAATCACCCTCACATGATCTAAATCCTTTCGCATCAACTCCGTACCGCGCGGCCTGGGCTCTATAGACTCAAACCAACCAACTGGAGAGTGACAACGACTACCATATAAGGCCTCGAATGGGGCCATCTGAACACTCGAGTGGTAGCTGTTGTTGTACGCAAACTCTGCCAAAGGCAAATACTGGTCCCACTAACCCCAAAATCCATAACACCAGCCCGCAACAAGTCATCAAGACCCTGAAACGTGCACTCCGACTGACCATCAGTCTGCTGGTGGAAAGCTGTGCTAAGGTCAACATTGGTACCCAACTCATCCTGGAAGGTCCTCCAGAAGCTAGATGTGAACTGTGGGCCCCGGTCTGAGATGATGGAAACAGGCACACCACGAAGACGAACCACCTCTCGAATGTAGATAAGGGCTAACCTCTCAGCACTGTAGGAAGTATGGACAGGAAAGAAGTGCGTTGACTTGGTCAATCGATCCACGATGACCCAAATACTATCAAGACCACGAGAAGTGCGGGGTAATCCTACAACGAAGTCCATGGTGATCCTCTCTCATTTCCACTCAGGAATGGGTAATCTCTAAAGCTCGCCACCAGGCCTCAAATGCTCGGCCTTAACCTGCTGACAACTAAAGCAACGCGATGCATAATCCGCAATATCTCTCCTCATGCTGCTCCACCAATAGTGCTGTGTCATGTCCCGATACATATTAGCTGTGCCCGGATGAATAGAATATTTGGAGTCATGGGCCTCGGTAAGAATCATCTGAATTAGACCCCCAACTCTTGGAATACAAAGTCGATCGCCAAATCTTAAAACCCCATCTTAATCTAAGGTAGCCAGGCCAGTGTTACCTCCTAAAACTCGATCTCGAAGTGCCACTAAGTCCTCATCCTCAAACTGATGGCTACGAATCTGATCCAACAGAGATGACTGAGAATCCACATAAGCTAGTACACACCGGAAATCAGAGATATCAAGTTGTATCATCCGATTAGCTAAGTACTCGATGTCCAAAGCTAATGGTCGCTCCGTAGTGGAAAGAAAGGCTAGACTACCCATATTCACTGGCTTCCGACTCAAGCCGTCCGCTACTACATTCGCCTTGCCCGGATGGTAAAGAATAGAAAGGTCATAGTCCTTTAGGAGCTCAATCCAACGGCGCTGTCTCGAATTAAGATCCCTCTGGCTTATAATGTACTGAAGGCTGCGGTGATCAGTATAGATCTCTGATCGAACTCCACACAGGTAATGCCTCCAAATGTTAAGCGCAAAAACTACCACAGCCAAATCTAAGTCACGAGTGGGGTAGTTGCGCTCGTGCGGCTTCACCTGCCTCTACGCATAAGAAATAAAGCGGCCCTGCTGCATCAGTACACAACCCAAACCAATGTCGGATGCATCACATTAAATAGTAAACCCCTCGCCCTTAACTGGAAGAGTCAATATAGGAGCGGTGATAAGCAACACCTTAAGCCTCGGAAAGCCCCTCTCACACTCCTCCGACCACACAAACGGAACATCCTGGAGAGACAACCGAGTCAAAGGCGCTGCTATAGTAGAAAATCCCTCAACAAAATGCCTGTAGTAGCCTGCTAATCCGACGAAGCTACGAATCACAGTCACAGAGGTGGGCCTGGCCCAATCATGAATGGCCTCAATCTTAGCGGGATCTACCATAATGCCATCCTTAGACGCCACGTGCCCTAAGAATGCTACGGAGTCAAGCCAAAACTCGTAGTTTGAGAACTTGGCATAAAGTCGCTGGCCTCTCAAAGTCTGGAGCACTATCCTCAAATGCTGCTCATGCTCCTCCCGGCTCTGCGAGTATACTAAAATGTAATCTATGAATACTATGACAAACGAATCCAAGTACGGCCTAGACTAGGACTATGACAAACGAATCCAAGTACGGCCTAAACACCCTAGTCATCAAGTCCATGAACGCGGCAGGGGTGTTAGTCAACCCAAAAGACATCACTAGAAACTCATAGTGGTCGTAACTAGTCCTAAATGTAGTTTTAGGGACGTTTGCTGCCCTAATCCTCAATTGGTGGTAGCCGGATCTTAAATCAATCTTAGAAAATACCACGACACACTGAAGTTGGTCAAATAGATCATCAATCTTCGGCATTGGCTAACGGTTCTTCATCGTCACCTTGTTCAACTGCCTATAGTCGATGCACAATCGCTTAGTACCCTTTTTCTTCTTCACGAAGAGGACTGGGGCACCCCAAGGCGTTACACAAGGCCGAATGAATCACTTATCTAAGAAATCCTGAATCTGAACATTGAGCTCCTTGAGCTCTACGGGGGCCATACGGTACGGTGGTATAGAAATGGACTTAGTGCTCGGCTCTACTTCAATAGGAAAGTCAATGTCACGATCAGGAGGGAGACCAGCCAGATCGACAGGAAACACATCTGTAAACTCTTGAAAAATAGGTACTGAATCAAAGGTAGGACCCTCCCTATTAACATCTCTAACATAAGCTAAATAAGCAAACACCCGGTATCCATCAACCTTTGGGCCTGAACAAGAGATATCACCCCAACTGGCGTGCGACTACAAGACCCCTGCCACACCATTGGTGGAATACCAGGCATGGCTAAAGTAACGGTCTTGGCATAGCAATCCAAGAAAGCACGGTGGGGAGATAACCAATCCATACCCAAAATCAAATCAAAATCCACCATGTCAAGCAAAATGAGATCAACCCTAGTGTCTCGCCTGTGAATAGTCACCACACAGTATCTAAATACTTGATCCACTACTAAAGAATCACTTACCGGGGTGGAAACACGTAACGACTCAACCAATAGATCTGGGCTCATACCTAATCGAAGAGCACAATAAACAGATATATAAGAATAAGTAGAGCCTAGATCAAATAAGGCGGAAGCGGGCTGATGGCATAATAACTCTGTACCTTTGATCACATCGTCCGAGGTCTCAACATCTGCTCTAGCTGGAGCTGCATAAAAGTGGGGCTGGGCTCCCCTACCCTGTGCATCGGCTTTGCCCCTAGCCTGCCTACTCGAGGAGAACCCCGTATACCTTGGTGACCACCCTTGCGGTCCTGTCCCTGGCCTCCGCCTCTAGCTGGAAGTGTTGAAACTGGCGAATGCCTAGCTGCCTATGGAGCGGGTAAGGCTAACCTGCGATGGGGACACTCGCGGGCCTAATGATCTAACTCCCCACACTCATAGCACCCCTGGGACTATCGACTGAGAGCTGGAGGTCGACTACCCTGGCCAGAAGAACCCATCTGTTAACTACCTCGGCCCCAACTAGGACCGGCACTAAACTAATATGGCGGTGCTGATCACCCTCCGATGTCTGGAGAGTGGCCTGGAAGGGGCGACTAGACTGACCCGACTGAAACCTCTACTGAGATCTATCATAAAACTCTCGAGGTCTGAAACGGCGCCTATTATGGTTATCCTCCTGTCAAGCTCTATTGCCGCTGCCCCTTGGGGTTTGTGACGGAGCTGCTCAATAGTCTAGACATGGTCCACTACATCCAGAAATGAGAGGCCCGCTGAGACTAAAGACTGAGTCTCAATTCGCAACTGTAGTCTCAAACCCCGAACAAAACAATGAACCCTCCCCTCCTCAGTGGGTAATATCATGGCGGCATTCCTGGAGAGCTCGTGTAATCAGATCTCATACTCGTATACTGTCATGGAGCCCTACTCTAACCGAGCAAACTGATCTATAGGCTGATCTCTGATGCTCCTGCGAATAAATCGAGCCAAGAAGGCCTCTGAAAACTAAGTCCATGTGACCGGTGGAGACCCAGCTGGCCTGGTCTCCAAGTATGTACGCCACCATTGCCTGGCGGGACCATCTAGCTAGTAAGCGGTGAAGTCAGCTCCTCTCGACACCACTAAGCCCAAAATCTGTAGCCGCTCGCGGCAAGTAAGTTGAAACTAGTGGGCTTTCTCACCCACAGCCCCAGAAAACCTTGGCGGTGATAGTCTAAAGAACAGAGCATCTTCTGCTCCCGAAGTGGCATGACGCCCTCCAAATCGTCAGGCTGAACAACTGGTGCCGCTGGTGCAGGCTACCACTGCGGTACTAGAGCGACTGGAACTGTGGCCTGCTGCGTACCCCTAATGGTAGCTAGTATCTGTACGAGCATCGCCTGTATTCATGGAGCTGCCACACGCTAGGGCGGTGGCTGGGCTCGTCTCGGTCCCATCAGTTGCTGCTGTGCTGGAGCTGCTGGTGGCTCCACGACCGGCTTCGGAGTTTGCTCTCAGTCCTGGGCTGGTGCTATAGCTCTGGCACGACATCGAGGTCGGCCTCTACCCCTAGCTGGGGCCCTACCACACGTGCGAGCCATCCCCGTAAAAGAGTGTAACAAGTAAGATTTTCAGAAACCGATATGACAAAGAATGCACGATAGTGATACAAGAGCGACACGTTCTTAAAGACATCATGTAGCCTCTAGAAGATAAGTAACGGACGTCTCCGTACCGATCTGCAGGACTCTACTAGACGTTAACTCTGTACAAGTGAGATCGACGAACCAAGCACCGATACCAATTTGTCACGACCCAATTTCTCAGTTCATCATGGCGCCTTCTGTATGACCCACCAGTAGGCAAGCCGACCCATATCCCAGAAATCGAAGTAATGGGATGTTAGGGTAGAAAACCAACCAGTCAACCTAGAATAGTAATAAATATAACAAGAACATACAATGAATGGGCGGAAGCAACTAGACATATATACACAAAATGAATTCCTCCCAAAACCTGGAAGTCACAAGTATAGAGCTGCTATCAAAAGTACAAGTCCTAAAAGTGGACTACAGAAACAAGCTGTCTAAAAAGGCAAAAGATAAGCAAAAGTAAGTACAGAAGGAGACGGGCAAATCCAGGACGTTGTGTGCTCACCCTTGTCTCCGATCACGACCACAGCTGGCTCGAATCAACGTCGGTAGCTAGTACTCGAACCTGCATCACGAAAATAGATGCACATTATAGTATGAGTACTAAAACAACATGTACCCAGTAGGCATCAGGCCGACTGAGCAAGATAAGCAAAAGTAAACTGAAATGCGAATAAAGGGTCACAATCAAAGGCAAAAGAGTAGTAAATGTGGGTATGTACACGAGCGTACAGGCAACAAAGACAAGGAATCTAACTAACTCTGCCGGGCTCCCATAAACCCGATGGGTACGCTCGCGCACAATAAAAGAAACCACATACACGGACCCCCATAAGCCCTGCAGATGAACTGGTAGTTGAAGTAAAAGAATGTAGCTAGAAGGTCTATCACAATATTACCAATTTCCGAACTTTAACTTAACCATTCCCAATTATATTCCAAGATCTAATTACGTCCCGGAGTTTAATCGGATCATCTCCAACCTGGTATCAAAACCTCAACCTACAGATGAGAGTAATCAAAGACTACACTGAAGCTTCAGTAAGGAATTGGGAATGCACTACGTGCAAGCTGGACCACGGACTTGAACGGGGTACTATAGCTAATGAGTCAACCTATATGGGCTGGACCACGGACTCGAACAGGGTGTTTTAGCCAAAGGTCTGGCACGGGTGAGCTGGACCACGGACTCGAACCGAGTGCTGTAGCTAAGAATCAATATCCAACCATACGTCGCGGGAAATATCACCAAATCGATTACCGTAAATAATCATTTCAGTCCGACCCTCATATACCCCAATCGGGTGCTGTAGCCAATAGAAAAGCAGGGCATTATGGATACAAGGTCATAAGCTAAGTTACCGCCTCGCTAAGGCTCAGACTATCAGACTCAAGTCTGCTATATCAGTTTACAAAGAGCTCACCGTCCGAAACGACACCGGAAAAACTTCCACTGCCTAACGACATCCGAAACCTTCCAAGTCTATGGAAACACTAGTCAAACCCTAGACTAAGGCCAAACATACTTCAAATCGATATTATGATATACACCACAAGGTACGGATGTTCAATAATATCAAGAGTCATGCTTTCATAATCCAACAATTTCCCGAAATAAGGTCTAAGGCAGGAATTATAGAAATTTAGCATGCTCGACATCCGAACCCCTCCATACTCAAGCAAATCAATAAAAAATTGCCTAAATATGCTCAATATCACGAGGGGAAAGCCATAGCCTACCTGAAAGTCGATCACGTGTGCTCCAACTCACGGTACCGGAGCTTTTCCTCTCCGAACGGTCTCCAAATGCTTCCCAACTATCAAAAGGTTAAACACCTCGTCATTACGAATATGTTGACACTAAATTGTATTTTTCGGAGACGGACCCAAAATTGGGTCTAAAACGGGATTGTGGGACCCACAATTGGAATCCCAAAAATGAATCCAGAAAACGTCCCAAATACCTTACTAAACTAATACCCCAAAATTTAGCACAAAAAGATGCCTAAAACATAGCAAATCAACCCCAACAATTAAAATCATTAATAAGTCTTACCTTACGACTTGGCAGCCCCTCGATCACCAAATTCTGGAAAAACGAGACCCTTCCAGTCCAAACAGATTATACCACGACGATCCTTGCGAAAAACTCTACAAGTTAGCCTCAAGAATGACTCAAAACGGACCTAAGATGATCAAGATCTAACCTTTCAAAGTTCAACAAAAATTCATTCCGAAATCACTCTAGCAGCAGTTAAATTCGATTCCTTACCTCAAACAAAGCCTCCCCTTGCGTTTCTGAGCTCACCTCTAGATTCCCCACGAAATTCTCTTGAAATTAGCCTTTTGAATCACCTAATTTGAGCTTAAAATGGAGGTGATATCTATGTTTGAAGATGAGGGGAAAAAATGGACGAAAATTGTCCTTAAATCTGGAAATTTCTAGATTTCAACACGCTGCCACGTGGCGTTGCGTGGCTCTGCCAGGTCACCACCGCGTTAGAATTAAACAGCTCTTCAAACCTAAATTCCAATGTTCCGGACTCGTTCGGAGTCACAAAAACACAAACCATATATGAAATTTGATTGGAAATGATATTTCGGACTCAAAGGGGAAGTCGGGATGTCCATTGGAGATCGCTTCGATGAAAAGTGGGTCCCACACCCAGTATCGTTTTGAGCCAGATCCCACAACGGGCATTTAAAGCCTCGGGAAATGAACAAAGGTCGATCTAGACCAAAATCAATATTCCGAAGCTAGCCTAACTGTCAGAATTTTCATCTGAGCACGTCATCCAAGAAGGTTGACCAAAGTCAACTATAGACCAAATTGCAAGGGCAAAAAGGTCAAAATCCGAAATTTCCAAGTGAAGCCTTTTTCGAGGGTCTACTTTGGAGGGTCATATCTCGTAGCACACAAATAATTAGGTGGCCCATAACATATCCATGGAAAGCCCTAGGAGTTAGCTACCTAACGCACTTCGTAAAATCTATCCGGCAGGAAATGCAATATCCAGTGAGCGTTTTTACTGTTCACCCGCCTCATTTTTTTCCTAAGTGTTGGACCATTTTTCCAAAAGGCATATGTTTTTCCCTTATACCATTAGTTCAATTCCCATCTCTAAAACATTTCCCAAAACACCTCTCCCATACTTAGACACATTTTCTCTCAAGTTCTCTCAAGAACCCTAATCCAAAACCTTCCTCAAGATTGAAGAGACTCTTGCTCCAAGTTCCAAGCTTCCATTGAAGACACTCTCAAGACCTTCATAAGAACTCAAGGTATGTGGTGTTGAACTCATGGGTCCTTCCACCCATAGTGCCTAGACTCTATTCTACTCACTAATTCATGGTTTAAGTTAAGATTCATAAATTAGTCTTGTTCTTTGTAATAATTTCCTGCACATTGAATTTTAAACATGAAAAGTGATTGTTTTGAGCATGTTGTGACTCTAGAACTTGAATCTAAATTTGGAATGGATGTGGAGATTTTCATGTGGTATTGTGGGTGTTAAAAGGTGTTGTTGTAGGTTGTTCACTGGTTTGGCTGCATAATTACTACCCTATTTTCCATGCTCTTTGATTCCATTACATGCCTTCAAGGTGTTTGACAAAATGTCCAACTATGGAGAATTGATGAATCGATGCTTTAAAGCTTGAGTTATGAGATGTATGGCAATCCAGAGATGTGTTGATGACAAACTAAGCTTGTGTATATGTTCATTCCATACGTGAGATTGCATTAGAGCCTAATGGGAATTTCCTATATAAAGTGTTGCATGACCATGCCCGGTCCGGGGGAAAAGAACCGGACAACCATGTGAGAGGTTTATATCTCACCACCTAGGATGCTTGGGGTGTGACCAACATCAACCATGTGAGAGGTTTATATCTCACCACCTAGGATGCTTGGGGTGTGACCAACATCAACCATGTGAGGGGTTTATACCTTGCCACCAGGGTGTCCGGGTGTGAACGGCATCCCCCATCCTAAGTTGGGGTTATAGATTGGTTGGATCATGCATACACATATGATATCTACTATTAGTATAGATTTACTTAAACATGTTTTGACTTCACTTTGATCATGCATCCTCATATTGTTATTCATAATGCCTATGAAACTATTTCTTGTATTTCGATTGTGTCCTTGTCTATTGTTGTGTTGCACCTCGCATACTTAGTGCATTCCAAGTACTAACGCATATTTTGCCTACATTATGTCACCATGTAGGGACCGGAGCTAGTCTTGATCCTTCTCTCCATTCACGTGGCTAGTACGGTGCTTATTCGAGTTTGTTGGTGAGTCCTCAATGATTCGAGGGCTATGTTATGTTTCCTACTCCTATGTTTTGAGACTTTAGCTTGCAATTGTAATTTGACTATGAGGGGAGCCGGTAGTATGTCATTGCCCCCATTCTATCTATGTATGTAGAGGTGTGCATTGGACAAGTATTTTGTAAATGAGCTTGACTCTTGTTCTATGATGTCTTTATGAAATGGTTTGCCCTTAGTCCCTATATCCCGTTAATTAATGTTGATTGTACTTTCGCGACCGATGAAGTGTGATGACAAGTTTGAGAGGCTTGTTTGTGGTTCCTTCGGGTTCCTCATTCGCCATGTCACGTGTAGGCCCTAAGCTTGGGTTGTGACAAGCATGGTATCAGAGCACTAGGTTGTTAAATCCTCGGAGTCCAACACACCCCGTTGAGTAGAGTCCTTATCATGGTTGTGAAGAGCGCTACGACTATGAATGGGAGGCTACAAAACGTTTTAGGAAAGGTTTCCCTTCTTCATGTTATATGTCGTGCTTAGAGTGCGATAAGGTGATTCCTCCCTAACTCTTGTTCTTTGGATTGCTAGATCATCATGTCAAACATGAAGGGAAGACGGGCCCGATCACCGGAAGAGCCACCCACCAATGGTGAGCTCTGTGATGCACTTACCATGCTTGCACAAGTGGTAGCTAACCAATTGCAACAAGGAGCCCAAGCTCCTCGAACTACCACCCCGGGGGAAAGGGTGAGAGATTTCATCAGGATGAACCCTCCGGTCTTCCATGGTTCAAAGGTGGATGAGGACCCGCAAGAGTTCATCGATGAGGTATGCAAAATCTTGACCATTATGGATGTTGGTGCTTGTGAGAAGACGGAATTGGCGGCTTACCAACTCAAGGGGGTTGCTCAAATTTGGTTTGATCAATGGAAAGGTGGGAAAGGTAATGGCTATGTAGTGTTGTGGGAGGAGTTTAAACTTTCTTTCCTTAATATGTTCTTCCCTTTTGAGCTTAGGGAGGCAAAGTTGGTGGAGTTCATGAACTTGAAGCAAGGAGCTATGAGTGTGAGGGAGTATGCCCTCAAATTTGTCCAACTCTCCAAGTATGCACCTCACTTGGTGGCCGACTCTAGGTCGAGGATGAACAAACTTGTGATGGGTGTATCCGACTTGGTTAGTGAGGAGTGTCGGTCCGCTATGCGCATTGGAG